>NC_069506.1:159984694-160112194 GCF_027579735.1 Bombina bombina | reverse complement strand
TAGATACACTCACCGGCCACTTTATTAGCTACATCTTGCTAGTACCGGGTTGGACCCCCTTTTGCCTTCAGAACTGCCTTAATTTTTTGTGGCATAGATTCAACAAGGTGTTGGAAACATTCCTCAGAGATTTTGGTCCATATTGACATGATAGCATCACACAGTTGCTGCAGATTTGTCGGGTGCATATCCATGATGTGAATCTCTCGTTCCACCACATTCCAAAGTTGCTCTATTGGATTGAGATCTGGTGACTGTAAAGGCCATTGGAGTACAGTGGACTCATTGTCATGTTCAACATAGCAGTTTGAGATGATTTGAACTTTGTGACATGGTGCATTATCCTGCTGGAAGTAGCCATCAGAAGATGGGTACACTGTAGTCATAAAGGCATGGACATGGTCAGCGTTCAAATGATGCTCAATTAGTACTAAGGGGCCCAAAGTGTGCCAATAAAGTATCCCCACACCATTACACCACCACCAACAGCCTGAACTGTTGATACAAGGCAGAATGGATCTATGCTTTCATGTTGTTTACGCCAAATTCTGACCCCACCATCTGACCCTACTTTTAAACAATGCTCATTTGGTACTAAGGGGCCCAAAGTGTATCAAGAAAATTTCCAACACACCATTACACCACCAGCCTGAACGATTGATACAAGGCAGAATGGATCCATGCTTTTATGTTATTTACGCCAAATTCTGACCCCACCATCTGAATGTCACAGCTGAAATCGAGATTCATCAGACCAGGCAACGTTCTTCCAATCTTCTATTGTCCAATTTTGGTGAGCCTGTGTGAATTGTAGCCTCAGTTTCCTGTTCTTAGCTGACAGGAGGGGCACACGGTGCAGTCTTCTGCTGCTTTAGCCCATCTGCTTCAAGGTTCGACGTGTTGTGCATCCAGAGATGGTATTCTGCATACCTTGGTTGTAACAAGTGGTTATTTTAGTTACTGTTGCCTTTCTTTTATCTCAAACCAGTATGCCAATTCTCCTCTGACATCAAGAAGGCATTTTCGTCCACACAACTGCCACTCACTGGATATTTTTTTCTTTTTTGGACCATTCTATGTAAACACTAGAGATGGTTGTGCGTGAAAATCCCAGTAGATCAGCAGTTTTTTAAATACTCAGACCCCAGTCTGGCACCAACAACCATGCCACCTTTAAAGTCACTTAAATCCCCTTTCTTCCCCATTCTGATGTTCGGGTTGGACTTCAGCAAAAAAGTGGTCTTCACCACGTCTAGATACATAAATGCATTAAGTTGCTGCCATGTGATTGGCTGATTAGCTATTTGTATGATGGATGTGCAGCCGACAAATCTGCAGCCACTGTGTGATGCTATCATGTCAATATGGACCAAAATCTCTGAGGAATGTTTCCAACACCTTGTTGAATCTATGACATGAAGAATTAAGGCAGTTCTGAAAGCAAAAGGGGGTCCAACCCGGTACTAGCAAGGTGTACCTAATAAAGTGGCCGGTGAGTGTATATATGTCTAGATATCTCGGGATCTATATGTGAATATCTCTTTAAAAATCCATCTGAGGTGTTGTTTAATGTGCATAATGTGAAATCTTTTCATTATCTCCATAGTTAAAGGGACACTAAAACCAATTATTTTCTTTCATGATTCAGATAGAGAACACAATTTTAAATAACATTCCAATTTACTTATATTATCTAATTTGTTAAATAAATAGCAATGCACATGGGTGAGCCAATCACAAGAGGCATCTATGTGCAGCCACCAATCAGCAGCTATTGCGCCTATCTAGATATGCTTTTCAGCCAAGAATATCAAGAGAATGAAGCAAATTAGATCATATAAGTAAATTAGAAAGTTATTTAAAATTGCAGACTACTAAATCATGAAAGAAAAAAAATTGGGTTTCATGTCCCTTTAAACATATCTCTATATGTATGTCAATGTAAAATCCCTTCGATATCTCCTGTCTTTGAGCCCTTATAATTTTTGTGTGCAATATTTTTATTAGACAGTGTTATGAGTGTTACTGTACTTTGTAAAGTATTTTTGAAGTGTTTCGTAAAACGTTTTTGTTGTGGAAAACTGTTAACTGCAGCTCTTCGAGCGCGGAAAGGAGTGTTGCGTTTCAAGACTTGTAATATCAGGGCAATTAAATTTGCTTGCGAAAAGACCATATCGCTCGTGGAAAAGACATACCTTAATCTGGCCTAATGTCTTTTTAAAAATTATATGCAAAAATGTATTCTAATTTATTTCAGTGCTGCAGCTTTCATATTCATGACAACCATTTTTACCTACTATGCCTCTAAAAAAAATCTTCGTTTTAATTGTATATTTGCTATATTTTGCATATCATTTTATATCATTTTCAAAGTTCCACTGAAGTTTTTTCAATTTGATTTGGCATTTTTTTCAAAAAGCAATTGAGCACTTTGACCTTGAAATTTAATCACATAAATTATTTAGAATATGTTTAAAACAATCCTAATTAATTTATTAAATGTTTGTTGACTGCACTTGGAGCTGACAAGATAACTGAACATTTTTATGCAGTGAGTAAAGTCACACAGAAAAGACAAGTTTTCCACAATCATAGCAGTAAAAAGGGTCAATTAATATTTTATTCTGCTTTTCTACTGTATATCTCATTTGAGAGATTCATTTGAAAAGTTGAGACCAGAAATTGTGGATATAATTAAACTAAATCAAACTTTCTCGTGAAAGACTAAAGATGTCATTCACTGACGTGCAGAAAAAGTAACAGTGTATGATATTGTACGATAGGAAGCTGTCTTACTAATTGCTGATGGTCCTAAAACAGCGCTAGATAAATGACATATCTTACTGTATAAATCTGTATTGCTTTATCTGTGTAGGATGATATGGGTATATAGAACCTGGATGACATCTCAATAAATTGGATGCTTAAATGATTCTGTTACATTTCTGGAGTTAGACTATATTTTTCCAAGAATTTTTTCTCTTTAGAAGATTAATGTCGAAAGCTTAGTTCAGATGGCAGAAAATATATGAAGAATGTAATCTGCCTATTGGACATCCAGTTTTGAAAATATAGCTGCCTTTGTAATGTGTCCAGTATCTAGAGATGATATCTACAGATATCTGATGGTTGTGCTTACACAGATTCACAGAGTATTTTAACTGCTTGCTTGCCAAAAAGAATTGCAATGTGTTTTCAACTATCAAAGAAATGAAAGAGATATAACAGATATTGCTGATAAGTGTTTAACCCTTGCAAACAGGTGTTGGGCACCAGTGGAACTCTCATGTCATTCTAGAGCAGAGCACATTTGATGAATGGTGGTTACTTACATATGAATCTCCTCTTATTGACTCACCACATACATCCTGCTCAGGTGTGGCAACACAAAGTGGCTCCATGCACATTTTAAATATGTTACATCAGAAACACTTAAATAAAATGTTTATATAAACCCCTTATCTGCCGACCGGACATCGCCGCCGCTTTAATAAATGTAATAACCCCTAAACCGCCGCACTCCTGCCTCGCAAACACTAGTTAATTTTTATTAACCCCTAATCTGCCGCCCCTAACATCGCCAACACCTACCTACATTTGTTAACCCCTAATCTTCCGACCCCAACGTCGCCGCTACTATATTAAATGTATTAACCCCTAAACCTAAGTCTAACCCCCCCTAACTTAAATATAATTTAAATTAAACGAAATAAATTTACCATAATTAAATAAATTAATCCTATTTAAAACTAAATACTTACCGATAAAATAAACCCTAAGCTAGATACAATATAACTAATAGTTACATTGTATCTACCATAGGATTTATATTTATTTTACAGGCAACTTTGTATTTATTTTAACTAGTTAGAATAGTTATTAAATAGTTATTAACTATTTAATAACTACATAGCTAAAATAAGTACAAAAGTACCTGTACAATAAACCCTAACCTAAGTTACAATTACACCTAACACTACACTATAATGAAACTAATTACCTAAATTACGGGGGGGGAAAAACAACACTAAATTACAGGGAAAAAAAAGAATTACAAGAATTTTAAACTAATTACACCTAATCTAATCCCCCTAATAAAATAAAAAAGCCCCCCCAAAATAATAAAATTCCCTACCCTATACTAAATTACAAATATCCTTTTTGCGGGGCATTGCCCCAAAGTAATCAGCTCTTTCACCTGTAAAAAAAATACAATACCCCCCAATATTAAAACCCAACACCCACACACCCAACCCTACTCTAAAACCCACCCAATCCCCCCTTAAAAAAAACACCTAACACTACCCCCTTGAAGATCACCCTATCTTGAGCCTTCACCCAGCCGGGCACAAGTGGTCCTCCAGAGGGTCCGAAGTCTTCATCCTATCCGGCCACAAGAGGACATCTAGACCGGCAGAAGGCTTCATCCAGGCGGCATCTTCTATCTTCATCCTTCCGGAGCGGGTCCATCTTCAAGACATCCGACGCGGAACATCCTCTTCATCCGACAACCGACGACTGAATGACTGGTCCTTTAAGTGACGTCATCCAAGATGGTGTCCCTTGAATTCCGATTGGCTGATAGAATCCTATCAGCCAATCGGAATTAAGGTAGGAAAAATCCTATTGGCTGATGCAATCAGCCAATAGGATTGACCTTGCATTCTATTGGCTGATTGGAACAGCCAATAGAATGCAAGCTCAATCCTATTGGCTGATTGGATCAGCCAATCGGATTGAACTCCAATCCTATTGGCTGATTGCATCAGCCAATAGGATTTTTCCTACCTTAATTCCGATTGGCTGATAGGATTCTATCGGCCAATCGGAATTCAAGGGACGCCATCTTGGATGACGTCACTTAAAGGACCAGTCATTCAGTCATCGGCCATCGGATGAAGAGGATGCTCTGCGTCGGATGTCTTGAAGATGGACCCGCTCCGGAAGGATGAAGATAGAAGTTGCCGCCTGGATGAAGCCTTCTGCCAGTCTGTATGTCCTCTTCTGGCCGGATAGGATGAAGACTTTGGACCCTCTGGAGGACCACTTGTGCCCGGCTGGGGGAAGACGGCTCAAGGTAGGGTGATCTTCAAGGGGGTAGTGTTAGGTTTTTTAAGGGGGGATTGGGTGGGTTTTAGAGTAGGGTTGGGTGTGTGCCTGGTGGGTTTTAATGTTGGGGGGTATTGTATTTTTTTTACAGGTGAAAGAGCTGATTACTTTGGGGCAATGCCCCGCAAAAGGCCCTTTTAAGGGCTATTTGTAATTTAGTATAGGGTAGGGAATTTTATTATTTTGAGGGGCTTTTTTATTTTATTAGGGGGATTAGATTAGGTGTAATTAGTTTAAAATTCTTGTAATTCCTTTTTTTTCTGTAATTTAGTGTTTGTTTTTTCATAATTTATTTTATTTTATTGTAATTAATTGTAGGTTGTTTAGGTAATTAGTTTAATTATAGTGTAGTGTTAGGTGTAATTGTAACTTAGGTTAGGGTTTATTTTACAGGTACCTTTGTACTTATTTTAGCTAGGTAGTTATTAAATAGTTAATAACTATTTAATAACTATTGTACCTAGTTAAAATAAATACAAAGTTGCCTGTAAAATAAATATAAATCCTAAACTAGCTACAATGTAACTATTAGTTATATTGTAGCTAGCTTAGGGTTTATTTTATCGGTAGGTATTTAGTTTTAAATAGGATTAATTTATTTAATTATGGTAAATTTATTTCGTTTAATTTAAATTCTATTTAAATTAGGGGGGTGTTAGGGTTAGACTTAGGTTTAGGGGTTAATAATTTTATAATAGTGGTGCAACGTTGGCGGCGGCAGATTAGGGGTTAATAAATTTAATATAGTTGCGGCGACGTTGGGGGGGCAGATTAGGAGTTAATAAATATAATGTAGGTGGCGGCGATGTTGGGGGCAGTAGATTAGGGGTTCATAAGTATAATGTAGGTGGCGGCGGTGTCCGGAGCAGCCGATTAGGGGTTAATAATATAATGTAGGTGTCAGCGATAACGGGGGCGGCAGATTAGGGGTTAATAAGTGTAATATTAGGGGTGTTTAGACTCGGGGTTCATGTTAGGGTGTTAGGTGCAGGCATAAAATTAATTTCCCCATAGGAAACAATGGGGCTGCGTTAAGAGCTGAACGCTGCTTTTTTGCAGGTGTTAGGTTTTTTTTTCAGCCAGCTCAGCCCCATTGTTTATTATGGGAAATCGTGCACAAGCACATTTTTCCAGCTTACCGCTACCGTATGCAAAGCTGGTATTGAGGTGAGATGTGCAGCTAAATTTTGTACTACGCTCATCTTTTTGCGGCTAACGCCAGGTTTAAAAAACCCTGTAATACGAGCGTTGTCTTAAGTGAGCGGTGGGAAAAAAAGGCTTGTTAGCAACGCACCCCTGTTACCGCAAAACTCGTAATCTCATCAATAGATTTTAAACATACTGCACTATATTTTAACTTTTTATCAAACAAAAATTATTATGTTTGTTAACCATGCACAAGAACGTCAACATTGAAGAAAATCTGTGTAAACAGCCAAGATGTCACTTGAAATGGGTTTTCAACAGGCCCAAGGTTTAGAATATGAAAAGTCCATAAATCCTGCAAACAAATCTGCTGGGAAATTGTATTTAGAGGATTTGGAATACCAGTCTTGAATTGGCTCCATAAGTGTTCAATGGTGGTGCCGGCCTCTGCAGGTAAGTGGTCTGCTTTATGCCTTTCAATGTACCTCAAAGAAAAGTACAAAGGATGGTGGAATAACATTCAACCAACAACCTGCCTCAAAAGGAAAATACTCACTGGAAAGCTAACTTGAGTTCTACACAGTTATTGAAGACTCTCAACAGATTAATCTTTATTCACTTTAATCAATCAATGTAAAAAATCTCTACGCGTTTCAGCGGATCAACCATCTTTTTCAAGAGCGAGTAAATCTCAATAAAAGAGTTACTTGCAGAGGCCAGCGTCACCATTAAACACTTATATGCTGCATTGGTGATTGGAAAAACCAAGGCTGGCAGTGACCTAAAGAGAAGTTTGTTTGTATTTTTATTTGTTACTTTATTCTCCTAATTTACTGTATCTGTATTGTTTTTTTTTATATTGATCTGCCCCCATGCAAGGTTTAGGAACTGCTATTGTGTTGCAAATGCCTTTGAAAACCTTGTGATCAACCAATTATTGGGACACTTTTAAATTGGATTGGAGTTTGAAATGTCATGCAATGCACTTTACAGGATAATTCTGATGGATTGGAATCAAGCACAAGCAGGAAAACAACAACTCTACACCTAAAATATAACTTTAAACAATTAAAGGGACACTAAATTGGGGGCGGAGCCAGCAGCTGAAGCAGCAAGATGCGTTTGTGTTGAGCTCCCAAAAACTTCATCAAACTACTCAAGATTATGAACAGCTTATAAAGTTCTTTTTACATGCACCTGCCAATTTGGCTTCTAGGCAGTTGAGTGTTTTGGGGATGAGAAACAGAGAAATAGTTGCCTATTCTGCAAGATAACCGGTGCGGTAGCTAGATAGTGGAGCACAGCAATCCGCCATTTTGGACTTTGAATGTATCCCACCGCTACTCTCAGTGAACAGTCCTATTCATGCCCAGCTGTTGTTCATTTCGCACTTTTGGGTGTTTATTGCAATCTAGCCTCCAACCCCGGTTCATTAAGGTTATAGACTGAAGATCGCTACTATTCTCTATAGCTCACAGAAGACATGACGTCTTCAGCCACGGAAAGACAGAATGCTACCTTGCTGGGCAGATTACTCCACATGCTAGACAAACTCCAATGTGACCTCATTTGGGAGCTAGAAGAGGCCTTCACTTCGCCCCAGACTACGCTAGAGGAATATAGGGTTACAGAAGACAGTCACCACAGTACAGCTGACACACTGCAGCGACCGGGAGAGATAACCCTTTGTGTGGTAGGCAGTGCTGCTGAGGTACACCATAAGATTGGAGATCAGGCTGACAAACTTTCCACTATAGGTGTTTAGCAATCACCCACGTCAACCTGCAGAGATTTACTGACCTGGCTCGGTTCCATGTATACAGCCGACATGCCGTCGGTTGGAATAATATGTCTTACTTATTGATGTTTAGGTATCAGCAGTCTGTGTATATTGTGGATCTATACATAGTGAAGCCTGCCTTCACTGCCTATGAGGCAAAGTATAAACAAATTTGGTTACAGAGTTCACCCCATTCTGGAATATTCTGAGCATTATGATGACAATTAGCTGGATCTAACAGTCTTCCTAGGTCTTTATTACTTCACAGCTTGTAGCTGAAATTAATGTTTGCTTGCAATGTTCCATAACAGGCATAGCTATGCCATATCTGAGAATATTACTAATGTTCCTATAATATAGCAATTTACAACGCCCATGTAACTACCAGGTCCTTATTTTTTTATACAACAGCCTTAAATATGTTTACATTATACTGATTGATCGTAATAGTATTTTTTTTTTTAAGGATGAGGATGTGCTGTCTGTGGCCGGGACGGCATATTTGTATTTATTTGGATACTGTTTCACCTTGTTACGAGGCTAAAACTGCATTATCTAATCTATAGTTGTAGAACTTCCAATCAGTACTTCGATAATCGACTTAGCAGCAACATTCCCCACAGCATATCATGTCTTTATATAGTGTATTAATTTATTTTATTTATACATTCGGTTGTTTGGAACAGGCAATATTTTGAATGCTTCTATTTCTTCATCACCTTAAGAAAAATTATATTAAAAAAGATGGGAAAGGTATCTCCCCTCACCCTTTCCCACTCTGTCAGAGTGGGTCATATCCAACACCCCTTTTCCGTCCTGTCCAGTGATGACAACAATCCCAGAGGGGAGATACAGCTTATATCCCTCCCCATATCATTTTAGTGCCAATGAGGTTCTGGAGGGGTGTTACACCTAACTGAGTATCTTATGTGGTTAAGTTTTTATTTCTCCATGCAATGTTATATATATTCTTTGCTAACCCAGCCTCAAAAGTTTGCCTCTTGGCTCCGCCCCCCCATTCCCTTTTTCCCTTTCTCCCTTACACCCTTGAGCTTACTTTGTAAACAAAGGAAAATAAATCCTGTAGAAATTTCACCTTATATTATTATTAAGTATATTGATACACATGTACCGATATCTATAACCGTAATTACATCTAGTTGATTTTCACGCTTTACATTAAGGGTAATTGATAAGTGTACAATGCCCTATAAATGGCAACCAAATATATTTAAAAAGAGGTTTGATGGAGAAGTACTTGGATTTACAATTTTTCAAGGTTTCTGTCTGCATTTCATGTCATTATGTTTTATTCATAATGTATAAATTGTGCATTGGCAATATGATGTTAATGTTTAGAAATATGCCTTTGTCAATGATTACATTGCAACCTTACTAATGTTTATATACTGTATAACCTCAATAAAAACCGTTTAAGAAAAAAGGGCCACTAAATTAAACTTTCATGATTCAGATAGAGCATGCAGTATTACAAATACATTACATGCTATTGCATTGTCTTTTTATCATGTGTTGATTATACAATCCTACTGTATTGAATGGTCCTTAAACAAATGACGGAGGTTATTTCCTTTGCTGCTTGCCTTTACCTCAGGGCTTGTAAAAAATGGCCACATCAGATGTCAGTGCTGCAGATTAACAAGATTTGGGGATAAAAATGAAAAAAACTAGGAACCAAAAGATTAGGTTGGAACTGAGCCCATAATAAGCATTGAGAATTTATTTATGAATGAAATATTCTAACAAAATAGATTTGTATTTGCACACAGTTATGTCCCTTTAAGTTCCCCACTTTGTATATTGCCCTGATTAAACATGTGTGATACATACCAATTATTTGGAAATAATTCATTTCCTACTGAATCAGTATTTTTTCTAAATCCTTGTTGCAAAGGGATATACATCTTGCAAATTTTGTCACAGTGTGTAGCTAGCTTGATTCTAATCTAGAGATTCACAATGTTAATTAAAGACAGTGTGAAGAATACACGTTATTTAAGATTTTTCCTGTCAAGCTCCCCGTTTCTGTCGATCATTTAGCATAAAATATCCAGCCTTGTAGCTAACTTTACCCCTTTTTAACAATTCACCCTGTCATAAGATATTAATGTGACAATGACACAGATGAGCTGGCTGATAACCGTTATCTATCCTTTCCCTTGTAGCCGGAGGATACCCCCCAGCATAATTCTTTCTTAGCTTGCTTATGTGATCCTGGTGACATTGCAGTTTGAATTTAGAGTTTTGTTTTTTTTTACCCATTTTGTCATATAATTTAAAACATGATTCAGAATCCACATAGCAATAAAACACACTTTATAATATTAAGTAATATATATAGACCACCATGGAGAAGACGTCAAATAAAACAGTGTTTAAAGCCATGCACGGCCCTTGCTGTGCTTATATCATTTTCTTTCATGTTTTCTCCACATGATCTTTTTGCAAGACTATAATTTTCTAATGTGATTTTGTAACGCATCACTTGTTAGTCATATATTGTTGGCATAAAAGAAATGAGCAGAATTTATAACTGCCTTGATGCTTAAATAATTCAAAATCATTTTGTATTTTTGCAACCAATCACAGGTAAAGTGCTGGATTTTCTTTTTCCCCCCCAGTATTTTGGATTTATAAGATGAACGTATATATACTGTCCTGCTGTCATTAATTCTATCTATGAATAGAACATCAAGTTAAAAGCCGTGGTAAGGATTATGTTGCTGAGAGAATATTAAAGCCAGTCCGAATAATATCTTTGTGACATGGACCAAAAAGCAGACTACACAAATAATTTCATAACTTATGGACTTCTTTAATTTCCACTTATCTCTACATTCTGCTGAAAGCCAAACTATAATTTGCTCTCTAAATTATATCTTTCCTAGTATAATCCATTTGATCACAAACAAATATATATAGACTATTTTGTAATGTGAGTCACTTAAACAGAACATTTTTTTTTACGCTTCTGAATAGGACTTGAAACTAATCTTATGAAAAAAACCAATCTGTTAATATTAATGGTTGGTAAACAGGTTCAAGAAGGAATAAAGTAATAGCTTTGTGGTTTTAGTGTAGTAGGAGCATATAATCAAAATAGGGCCACGTGCTAATATAAGATTCATGGTATGCTTGTTTTTTGTTAGATGAATGGTTATATGGGGGGAAAAGTATACAAATATGTATGATCTGTTGTAGGGAGTGAATATTATTCTCAAGTAAAGATCACATGTGTCTTATGGGGGGCGCTATAAACCATAAAACATTGTTCTCTTTTCCCTTTCTTTACTTTAGAAAACAGGATTTCATATTTCAAAATGTTACTCCAGTTTACTATAGAATTAAATTTGTTTTCGTTTCTTTTTCCTTTTTTTATGTTTCATCCCCTCCTCCTTATTCTCTCTCTCCCTCCAGAGGCCCCACCTTCATACATCACTCGCAAAGACCCACACATCCCTTATATTCTCCTGTAATACATATGATTTGTTTCTGCTTTTATATAGTTTGAATCTTTATATAATATTCCCAATTTGTTATACAATGCTTTATTCTATTTTCAGAATCTAATTGTACGTCCAATTGTTTAAGTACTAAATAGTGATCTAGTAAATAATAAAGGCTGTGAATCTTGGCAAGCATTTAGCTTTCCATTTTTTTTCTTAAGGCGGTGAGAGTCAACAAGTCCTTACTATTGGGAATTCAGAACCTGGCCACCAGAAGGAGGCAAAGACACCCTACACCAGAACTTTTAATCCCTCCCACTCCCTGTACCTCCCAGTTTTTTCTTTGCCTCTGCAAGGAGTAGGTTTAGACTTGAGGTGCTCAAATAAAAGGGCTTTTTTTACACCATGTACCACCCCTCCTAAGGTGAAACTTTGAAGAGAGGTGCTAAGGAGAGTACCTACACTATGGGTGTCGCTGTGACTGGTCCTTCAGCCTTCTCCTGTTTAGCCATACTACTGTATTCTCAATGGAAATCATCTACTGTTACAGTACTGAAAGGGCTCTCTACTGGATGCAGGCTATCAGTAGGTACATATAGTTATGTATAGCACAGCCAGAGGTCTGCCGAGATCTGGGGCTATTATGCTTTATATCTTCATATACTTATTCACAAGGACAACCATCAGTTTTGTTGGTTTGCTTCCAATTTGTAGCTCTTCCTTTTGGATTAGCTACAGCACCCAGAATTTTTAATAAGGTTCTGGGAGCTTTTGTTGTCAGTCATTATGGGCCCAGGGCATAGCTGTAGTGTCATACCTGGATGCTATTTTGGTTCAGGGCCCATTTTTACATTTAGCAACATGCCACACCAACAACCTACTGTTGTATCTTTGCAATCATAGCTGGAAAGTAAATGTTTGCAAGTGTTCTCTGATTCCACAGAGAAGGGTCTCCTTCTTATGCATGGTTATAGACTCTTTGGCCATGCATCTGTATTTGACAGAACTACACAAACTCAAACTTTAGTCAGCTCCATTAAGCTTCAGTCCTAGGGGCCGATTTATTATAGTGCGAGCAGAGACATGATCCGCTGCTTCATAAATTGACCCCTTAGTCTCATAGCTAATAGCGTTGTGACAAGTTGAAATAAGAAGGTGATGTGAAACAAGTGAGGCAATTGTATAATCATAGTATATAAGACAAATTGGCAGGATTTTGGGCATTTCACCTTCCACAGTGCACAAAATAATTAAGATTCAAGGAATACGGTCAAATCTCGGTGCATAAAGGTCATGTCCGAAAACCACTTCTGAATGCGTGTGATCTCTGATCCCTCAGACTTCACTATCTCATAAACTGTCATGAGTCTGTAATGGATATCCTGACATGGGCTCGGGAATACTTTGGTAAACCTTTGTCAGTCAACACCATTCCCAGCTGCATCCACAGATGCAAGTTAAGGCTTTACTATGCAAAGCAGAAGCCATGCATCAACACTGTCAACTTCTCTGGGCTCTGTCTCATATGAGAGGGACAGAAGCAGAGTGGGAATCTTGTTTTGTGGTCCAACGAGTCAACATTTCAAATCCTTTTTGGAAAAAACAGCCGTCGTGTTCTCCGAGCCAAAGAAGAAAAGGACCATCCAAGCTGTTATCAGCATCAGGCCCAAAAGCCAGCGTCTGTTATGGTATGGGGTTGTGTTAGTGCCCATGGCATGGGTAAGGTGCACATCTCTGAGGGCACCATTAATGCAGAAAGATATATATATATACATTTTGGAGCAACATATGCTTCCATCCAGTCATCGTCTTTTCCAGGGACGTCCCTACATTTTCCAGCAGGACAATGCCAAAGTTGCGCATGGTTGCATAAGCAGAGAGTGCGGGTGCTAGCATGGTATGCCTGCAGTCCTGACCTGTCTCTGATTAAGAATGTGTGGCACATTATGAAGCGCAAAATAAGGCAACGAAGGCCCCGTACACTTGCACAGCTGATGACATGCATAATAGATTAATGGGGGGAAATTCTGAATGCTAAATTAAACCAACTGGTGTCTTAAGTGCCTAAATGCTTAATAAGTGTTATTAAAAGAAAGGGTGATGTTACACAGTGATAAACAGTCCACTGTCCCAACTTTTTTGGAGTGTGTTGCAGTCATCAGATTTGAAATTAGTGTATATTTTAAAAAATACATTAAATTCACAAAGTAAAACATCAAATAATGTGTTAATAATGTGTTATCAAAATACTACAGGGTTAATCAAATTCTTAAAGGGCCATGATACCCAAATGTTGAAACACTTGAAAGTGATGCAGCCTAGCTGTAAAAAGCTAACTAGAAAATATCACCTGAACATCTCTATGTTAAAAAGAAAGATATATTTTACCTCAAAATGTGCTAAGTATTGAAACCCCGGGGGACCGTATCCCCTTCCTCAGACGATACGGTCTCCGAAACGTTACAATAAAGGCACGTTTTTTAAAAGACCAGCGAGTGCAAGCCACTGTTTATCTATGCTATTTTCCTACATGCATCCTGGCAAGTTGCTTATGAAGTGAGAGTGCTCTCCACCTGCTCAATTTTATATATATATATATATATATATATATATATATATATATATATATATATATATACAGGGAGTGCAGAATTATTAGGCAAATGAGTATTTTGACCACATCCTCCTCTTTATGCATGTTGTCTTACTCCAAGCTGTATAGGCTCGAAAGCCTACTACCAATTAAGCATATTAGGTGATGTGCATCTCTGTAATGAGAAGGGGTGTGGTCTAATGACATCCACACCCTATATCAGGTGTGCATAATTATTAGGCAACTTCCTTTCCTTTGGCAAAATGGGTCAAAAAGAAGGACTTGACAGGCTCAGAAAAGTCAAAATAGTGAGATATCTTGCAGAGGGATGCAGCACTCTTAAAATTGCAAAGCTTCTTAAGCGTGATCATCGAACAATCAAGCGTTTCATTCAAAATAGTCAACAGGGTCGCAAGAAGCGTGTGGAAAAACCAAGGCGCAAAATAACTGCCCATGAACTGAGAAAAGTCAAGCGTGCAGCTGCCAAGATGCCACTTGCCACCAGTTTGGCCATATTTCAGAGCTGCAACATCACTGGAGTGCACAAAAGCACAAGGTGTGCAATACTCAGAGACATGGCCAAGGTAAGAAAGGCTGAAAGACGACCACCACTGAACAAGACACACAAGCTGAAACGTCAAAACTGGGCCAAGAAATATCTCAAGACTGATTTTTCTAAGGTTTTATGGACTGATGAAATGAGAGTGAGTCTTGATGGGCCAGATGGATGGGCCCGTGGCTGGATTGGTAAAGGCAGAGAGCTCCAGTCCGACTTAGGACGCCAGCATGGTGGAGGTGGTGTACTGGTTTGGGCTGGTATCATCAAAAGATGAGCTTGTGGGCCTTTTCGGGTTGAGGATGGAGTCAAGCTCAACTCCCAGTCCTACTGCCAGTTTCTGGAAGACACCTTCTTCAAGCAGTGGTACAGGAAGAAGTCTGCATCCTTCAAGAAAAACATGATTTTCATGCAGGACAATGCTCCATCACACACGTCCAAGTACTCCACAGCGTGGCTGGCAAGAAAGGGTATAAAAGAAGAAAATCTAATGACATGGCCTCCTTATTCACCTGATCTGAACCCCATTGAGAACCTGTGGTCCATCATCAAATGTGAGATTTACAAGGAGGGAAAAACAGTACACCTCTCTGAACAGTGTCTGGGAGGCTGTGGTTGCTGCTGCACGCAATGTTGATGGTGAACAGATCAAAACACTGACAGGAATCCATGGATGGCAGGCTTTTGAGTGTCCTTGCAAAGAAAGGTGGCTATATTGGTCACTGATTTGTTTTTGTTTTGTTTTTGAATGTCAGAAATGTATATTTGTGAATGTTGAGATGTTATATTGGTTTCACTGGTAAAATAAATAATTGAAATGGGGTATATATTTTGTTTTTTGTTAAGTGCCTAATAATTATGCACAGTAATAGTCACCTGCACACACAGATATCCCCCTAAAATAGCTATAACTAAAAACAAACTAAAAACTACTTCCAAAACTATTCAGCTTTGATATTAATGAGTTTTTTGGGGTTCATTGAGACATGGTTGTTGTTCAATAATAAAATTAATCCTCAAAAATACAACTTGCCTAATAATTCTGCACTCCCTGTATATATATAATACAAATAAAAAGAAAGCAGCACTAGAAAATATCACCTGAACATCTCTATGTAAAAAAGAAAGATATTTTACCTCAAAATGTGCTAAGTATTCAAACCCCATTGTAAAGGACTTTAAGCAGCAAATCAGTATGTCTGCCCGGGGACAGGCAAGGGAGTGAGCTTTGTGCATTGTTATTTTCCTATTCAGTTTAAGGAAGTTTACTATGAAATCTCATGATGGTTAAGTGAAATCTCATGAGATCACAGTAAAAGAGTTCATGACCTCAGCACTGTTGATGCTGATTGGCTGCTGTTCATTTCTTCATTTTATTTTTTTACCTGCAGCTGAAGTATAACTTTTTACACAGAACTAACTCTGCTGAGCTGAAGAGCTTGTGAGGTAAAATATCTTCCTTTTTTATATAGAGATGCTCAGGTGATATTTTCCTGTCAGCTTTTTACAGTTATACTGCATCAGTTAAAGTGATTTAGCATATGAGTATTATGTCCCTTTAAATTACTCTTTTTGTTAGGTTTTTTTGCATTTTTCATACTGTCCCAACTTTTTTCGGAATAGGGGTTGTGTGTATATATATATATATATATATATATATATATATATATATATATATATATATATATATATATATATATATATGTGTGTGTGTGTGTGTGTGTACATATGTATTTACAGATATACTTTATATACACATATAAACACAGGAATACATATGTATAAATGTATAGACATTTATATAAGTGCATTGGAGCCCTTTGCAGTTAAGTAGATGAAAACATATTTATGCAATATTCATATCTAATAAATGTTGTAACTATGTATTTACTGTAAATATTTCACATATGTTCTGCACATAGGAGTATATGTTCTAAGTATTTATAAATAGATATTCTTAAATATATCTGTATATATCTGTGTCGTAATCCTATATAATAAATGGCCAAGTATGTTTGTCAGATGCAGTCATGCTCAGTAGAGACTGCACGTGACAAACATACCTGGCCATTTGGATCCTGACACTTGGGTTGCCACCTCAGCCATGTTTTCCGGGACACTTATGAGTTATACATGCTGCAGGGTGTGCAGGGAGGAACATGTATTGTGTTTCTGGACAGCACTATTCATATTTCTCCCTGCACATCCTGCAGCATGTGTAACTTATAAGTGTTCTGTATTTTAAGGGACGGGTGGCAACCCTACCTGACACTCAGCACTCAGCACAGAGCAAGGGCTGAAGCGGAGTGTCAGGGAGCATGGACGACGGGAGCGTCGTGATGGGGGCGGTGGCCGGGTGTTGTGAGGGGCGTGGCCGGGCGTCACGAGGGGCGTGGCGCAGCGAGGGGCGTGGTCGGACGGGTGTCACCGCGATCGGGGCGTGGCCAGGCAGGGTGCCACGATGGGGGCGTGGCCAGAGAGGCAAAGGCTTTCAATTAAGACAGAGCCAGAGAGGGAGCAGAAGGGCCAAAGAGGGGGGGGAGAGAGCCAAAGGGGGGGGGCCAAAGAGGGGGGGAGAGAGAGAGCCAAAGAGGAAAGAGAGCCAAAGAGGAGAGAGAGCAAAAGAGGGGAGAGAGCCAAAGAGGGGGGAGAGGGAGCCAAAGAGGGGGGGGGGGAGAGCCAAAGGGGGGGGAGAGAGCCAGGGGGGGGAGAGCCAAAGGGGGTTAGCCAAAGAGGGGGGAGAGAGAGCAAAAGAGGAAAGAGAGCCAAAGAGGAGAGAGAGCCAAAGAGGAGAGAGAGCAAAAGAGGGAAGAGAGCCAAAGAGGGGGGAGAGAGAGCCAAAAGATGGGGGAGAGAGAGCCAAAGAGGGGGGGGGGGAGCCAAAGAGGGGGGAGAGAACAAAAGAGGGGGGAGAGAGAGCAAAAGAAAGGGGGGAGAGAGCCAAAGAGGGAGAGAGAGAGCAAAAGAGAGGAGAGAGAGCGCAAAGGAGAGGGGGGGAGAGAAAGCAAAAAGAGGAGGAGGGAGAGAAAGCAAAAGAGAGGGGGGAGAGAGCAAGGGGTGGGACCGCTGTATGTACTGCAAAAAAATGGCCCCGGGCTTTAGTACTAGTTACATATAAAACAGTTCTTATCTTCTAGAATGGCCCATTTTTTTCAAACCACTTTGGAGCATAATACACCATATGAAGCAATTTAATGGGGGATTCTTTCAATTCAGACGACGTAGTAGCTGATTTGACCTTTCTGATGCTATTTAGGATGAATTCCCTTTTACATCTCGCCTCAACATCTTTGACCATTTTATGGAAATACACTCCATGTTTAGTGGAATCTTTTTCCACTAAGTTATATATCAGATATATTTTTTATCCCTCTTTTCCATTTACATCTTTGGGGGGGGGGTGAAGTCTTGAGTAGTAACCTAGAGGAGCATATAAAGGATTTGGAGGTGAAGGATGACAAAAGAGCTGCAGCAAATTATGCCAAAGTGGTAGCTTATGGATTAGTTTAAGTGGATGTCTCCCAGCAGGATAAAAGATAAGAGCAGATATGTAATCAGAAATGCAGACAAGTGTTGTTATAAAGAACCAAACCTAAGTGTTGTTATAGACTGCTGCATACAAAACCAAGAAACAAAACGAAATATCTGGCTTCTTACCCGAAAAAATAGTATAATTATAGTGTAATAGTATAATTTTAGATATATGAATATATATACTGTATATAGATAGATAGATAGATAGATTAGATAGATAGATAGATAGATAGATAGATAGATAGATAGATAAACAGTGGCTTGCACTCACTGGTCTTTTCAAAAAACGTGCCTTTATTGTAACGTCTCGGGGACCGTATCCACTTCCTCAGACGATACGGTCTCCGAAACGTTACAATAAAGGCACGTTTTTTTAAAAGACCAGCGAGTGCAAGCCACTGTTTATCTATGCTATTTTCCTGCATGCATCCTGGCAAGTTGTTATGAAGTGAGAGTGCTCTCCACCTGCTCAATTTTATATATATAAAGAAAGCAGCAACCAAGCTATACCTTTAACCTTTAACCAGCACTCGCTCAGCTCATTACTGCTTAATGAGCGAGTGCTGGTTAAAGGTATAGCTTGGTTGCTGCTTTCTTTTTATTTTTATCTATATTCATCTTACCTCCGTGCACCGGATGGAAATTTAACTTTGTTTCATCTGTGCTCAGCCATTAATTAGATCGTGTCTAAGCTGGTATAAACTTTATTTCATATATATATATATATATATATATATATATAATGTAACTTTTAAAATAAATCCACGTTACAATTTACAATTCTTATGTTTTGTCTTTTTTTGTTTTCTAGGTACTTAAAAAAGAGAAAAAATGACCAAGAAAGGAAATCATATTGAGGCTAGTCCAGCCAAGAAATGAGTGACAAAGAGTGAAAGTCACTGCAAAATAGTAGTTTCACAAAATGAGATAATATGTCAAATGTATTAAACATTAAATATTTAATTGTTAACGCTTGAGGTTTCTATTACTTGGGGTATAGACGAAAATGGGGGTAAACTAGCGCCTTTATCCTCTGATTGGTGTTTTTATGGAACCCAGTTAATTATCATTTATGTCCATTTATTTATTTTTGTGTGTGTTTGAGTTCGTCAACAAAAAAAAAACAAAACACTTTTAATATTTTTTTGTATTACATTACATTTTATTACCTTAGAAGACAGGGACAACCTAGAAGGGAGGATTAAATACAAGTCTGTGTAACCATAACTGACCTAATGCCATGTTTATGATATTGTAAATGAAGGAAGCCATCTTCTCTCCTGTTAAGTGTAGTCAGTCCACGGGTCATCCATTACTTATGGGATTATATCTCCTCCCTAACAGGAAGTGCAAGAGGATCACCCAAGCAGAGCTGCTATATAGCTCCTCCCCTCTACGTCATACCCAGTCATTCTCTTGCACCTAACTAATAGATAGGACGTGTGAGAGGACTGTGGTTGTTAATCTTAGTTTTTATTTCTTCAATCAAAAGTTTGTTATTTTAAACGGCACCGGAGTGTGTTGTTTCTTCTCAGGCAGCATTAGAAGAAGAATCTACCTGAGTTTGTCTATGATCTTAGCGGTCGTAACTAAGATCCACTTGCTGTTCTCGGCCATTCTGAGGAGTGAGGTAACTTCAGAACTGGGGATAGCAGGCAGGGCTCACCTGCAAGGAGGTATGTTGCAGTATATTATTTTCTAAGGAATGGAATTGACTGAGAAAATACTGCTAATACCGATGTAATGTAAGTGCAGCCTTAAATGCAGTAGTAGCGACTGGTATCAGGCTGATATGTATGTATGTATACTCTGAGGTATTTCTGGGGAATGGAATTTCACTAAGAAAATACTGTCTATATTAAGTAATATTTGAGCCTGCACTGCAGTGAAAGCGACTAGCAGCAGGCTTATTAATAACATTTCATAATTTTCATTTTTTAAAACGTTTACTGGCATGTTAATCGTTTTTTCTGAGGTACTTGGTGATAAAACTTTATGGGCATGATTTTTACCACATGGCTGTTGTTTGTTTCTGAATAAAATCAGTTTACTGAGCTTCCCCACTGTTGTAATATGAGTGGGAGGGGCCTATTTAGCGCTTTATTGCGCTAGTAAAAATTTAGTCACAGTCTTTCTATTTCTTCCTCCATGATCCAGGACATCTCTACAGAGCTCAGGGGTCTCCAAAACTAGTTTTGAGGGAGGTAATCACTCACAGCAGACCTGTGATAGTGTGTTTTGACTGTGATAAAAACGTTAATATTAAATTGTTATCCGTTTTTTGGGTATTAAGGAGTTAATCATCCATTTGCTGGTGGGTGCAATCCTTTGCTAACTTAATACATTTACTGTGAAAAATTGGTTGCTATAACTATTTTGGTTCATTGTTATTTCAACTGTGACAGTTTTTTTTGTGCGGCACAGTAGCGTTTTTTATATTGCTTGTAAATTTATTTAGAAAAGTATTTCCAAGCTTGCTAGTCTCATTGCTAGTTTGTTTAAACATGTCTGACACAGATGAATCTCTTTGTTCACTATGTTTTAAAAGGCCAATGTGGAGCCCAATAGAAAATTTGTGTACTAATTGCATTGATGCTACTTTAAATAAAAGCCAATCTGTACATGTAAAGAAATTATCACCAGACAACGAGGGGGAAGTTATGCCGACTAACTCTCCTCACGTGTCAGTACCTTCGCCTACCCGCTCAGGAGGTGCGTGATATTGTGGCGCCAAGTACATCAGGGCGGCCCATACAAATCACTTTGCAAGACATGGCTAATGTTATGACTGAAGTACTATCTAAATTGCCAGAATTTAGGGGTAAACGCGATCACTCTGGGGTAAGAACAGAGTGCTCTGATAATAATAGAGCCATGTCTGATACTGCGTCACAATTTGCCAGAACATGAGGACGGAGAGCTTCATTCTGTAGGGTGACGGATCTGATCCAAGTAACTGGACTCAGACATTTCAAATTTTAAATTTAAGCTTGAGAACCTCCGTGTATTACTAGGGGAGGTATTAGCGGCTCTGAATGATTGTAACACGGTTGCAATTCCAGAGAAAGTATGTAGGCTGGATAAATATTTTGCGGTACCGGCGTTTGTACTGACGTTTTTCCTATACCTAAAAGGCTTACAGAAATTGTTAACAAGGAGTGGGATAGACCCGGTGTGCCTTTTTCACCCCCCTCCTATATTTAGAAAAATGTTTCCAATAGACGCCCCACACACGGGACTTATGGCCGACGGTCCCTAAGGTGGAGGGAGCAGTTTCTACTCTGGCTAAGCGCACCACTATCCCGGTGGAGGATAGCTGTGCTTTTTCAGATCCAATGGATAAAAAGTTAGAGGGTTACCTTAAGAAAATGTTTGTTCAGCAAGGTTTTATATTACAACCCCTTGCATGCATTGCGCCTGTCACGGCTGCGGCGGCATTCTGGTTTGAGTCTCTGGAAGAGACCCTTAGCACAGCTCCATTAAATGAGATTATAGACAAGCTTAAAGTCCTTAAGCTAGCTAATTCATTTATTTCTGATGCCGTAGTACACTTAACTAAACTTACGGCTAAGAACTCCGGATTCGCCATTCAAGCGCGTAGAGCGCTGTGGCTTAAATCCTGGTCAGCTGATGTGACTTCTAAATCTAAATTGCTTAACATTCCTTTCAAAGGGCAGACATTATTCGGGCCCGGTTTGAAAGAATTATCGCTGACATTACTGGAGGTAAGGGCCATGCCCTGCCTCAAGACAGGGCCAAACCAAGGGCTAAACAGTCTAATTTTCGTGCCTTTCGTAACTTCAAGGCAGGAGCAGCATCAACTTCCTACGCTCCAAGACAGGAAGGAACTGTTGCTCGCTACAGACAGGGCTGGAAACCTAACCAGTCCTGGAACAAGGGCAAGCAGGCCAGAAAGCCTGGCTGCTGCCCCTAAGAGCAGCATGAAGTGAGGGGCCCCCGATCCGGAAACGGATCTGTGGGGGGCAGACTTTCTCTCTTCACCCAGGCTTGGCAAGAGATGTCCAGGATCCCTGGGCGTTAGAGATCATATCTCAGGGATATCTTCTGGACTTCAAAGCTTCTCCTCCAAAAGGGAGATTTCATCTTTCAAGGTTGTCAGCAAACCAGATAAAGAAAGAGGCGTTTCTGTATACAAGACCTCTTACTAATGGGAGTGATTCACCCCAGTTCCGCGGTCGGAACACGGACAAGGGTTTTACTCAAATCTGTTTGTGGTTCCCAAAAAAGAGGGAACCTTCAGACCAATCTTGGACTTAAAGATCCTAAACAAATTCCTAAGAGTTCCATCGTTCAAAATGGAAACTATTCGGACCATCTTACCTATGATCCAAGAGGGTCAGTACATGACCACAGTGGATTTAAAGGATGCCTACCTTCACATACCGATTCACAAGGATCATTACCGGTATCTAAGGTTTGCCTTCCTAAACAGGCATTACCAGTTTGTAGCTCTTCCCTTCGGGTTAGCTACAGCTCCAAGAATCTTTACAAAGGTTCTGGGCTCTCTTCTGGCGGTACTAAGACCGCGAAGAATAGCGGTAGCTCCGTACCTAGACGGACATTCTGATACAAGCGTCAAGTTTCCAAACTGCCAAGTCTCAATACAGAGTTAGTTCTGGCATTTCTAAGGTCGCATGGGTGGAAGGTGAACATAGAAAAGAGTTCTCTATTGCACTCTCACAAGAGTTCCCTTCTTAGGGACTCTTATAGATTCTGTAGAAATGAAAATTTACCTGACAGAGGACAGGTTATCAAACTTCTAAATGCTTGCCGTGTCTTCATTCCATTCAACACCCGTCAGTGGCTCAATGCATGGAGGTAATCGGCTTAATGGTAGCGGCAATGGACATAGTAACTTTTCCACGCCTGCATCTCAGACCGCTGCAATTGTGCATGCTAAGTCAGTGGAATGGGGGATTACTCAGATTTGTCCCCTATGCTAAATCTGGATCAAGAGACCAGAGATTCTCTTCTATGGTGGCTTTTCTCGGCCACATCTGTCCAGGGGGATGCCCTTCCGCAGGCCAGATTGGACGATTGTAACAACAGACGCAGCCTGCTAGGTTGGGGCGCAGTCTGGAATTCCCTGAAGGCTCAGGGATCATGGACTCAGGAGGAGAGACTCCTTCCAATAAACATTCTGGAATTAAGAGCAGTTTTCAATGCTCTTCTGGCTTGGCCTCAGTTAGCAACTCTGAGGTTCATCAGGTTTCAGTCGGACAACATCACGACTGTGGCTTACATCAACCATCAGGGAGGGACAAGGAGTTCCCTAGCGATGATGGAAGTCTCAAAGATAATTCGCTGGGCAGAGTCTCACTCTTGCCACCTGTCATCGATCCACATCCCAGGCGTGGAGAACTGGGAGGCGGATTTCCTAAGTCGCCAGACTTTTCATCCGGGGGAGTGGGAACTTCATCCGGAGGTGTTTGCCCAACTGCTTCATCATTGGGGCAAACCAGATCTGGATCTCATGGCGTCTCGCCAGAACGCCAAGCTTCCTTGTTACGGATCCAGGTCCAGGGACCCGGGAGCGGTACTGATAGATGCTCTGACAGCACCTTGGGTCTTCAACATGGCTTATGTGTTTCCACCCTTCCCGATGCTTCCTCGATTGATTGCCAGGATCAAACAGGAGAGAGCATCGATGATTCTAATAGCGCCTGTGTGGCCACGCAGGACCTGGTATGCAGATCTAGTGGACATGTTGTCCTGTCCACCATGGTCTCTGCCTCTGAGACAGGACCTTCTGATTCAGGGTCCTTTCAAACATCCAAATCTAATTCTCTCTGAGGCTGACTGCATGGAGATGAACGCTTGATTCTATCAAAGCGGGGATTCTCGGAGTCAGTGATTGATACCTTAATACAGGCTAGGAAACCTGTTACCAGGAAAATTTACCATAAAATATGGCGTAAATACTTATATTGGTGCGAATCCAAGAGTTACTCATGGAGTAAGGTTAGGATTCCTAGGATATTGTCTTTTCTACAAGAAGGTTTTAGAAAAGGGTTTATCTGCTAGTTCGTTAAAGGGACAGATCTCAGCTCTGTCTATCCTTTTACACAAACGTCTGTCAGAAGTTCCAGACGTTCAGGCTTTTTGTCAGGCTTTGGCTAGGATTAAGCCTGTGTTTAAGACTGTTGCTCCGCCGTGGAGCTTAAACTTAGTTCTTAACGTCTGCAAGGTGTTCCGTTTGAACCCCTTCATTCCATTGATATCAAGCTGTTATCTTGGAAAGTTCTGTTTTTAATGGCTATTTCCTCGGCTCGAAGAGTCTCTGAGTTATCGGCCTTACATTGTGATTCTCCTTATCTGATTTTCCATTCAGACAAGGTAGTTCTGCGTACTAAACCTGGTTCTTACCTAAGTTAGTCACTAACAAGAATATCAATCAAGAGATTGTTGTTCCATCATTGTGCCCTAACCCTTCTTCAAAGAAGGAACGACTTCTGCACAATCTGGACGTCGTCCATGCCCTGAAATTTATTTGCAGGCAACTAAGGATTTTCGTCAAACTTCTTCCCTGTTTGTCGTTTATTCTGGACAGAGGAGAGGTCAAAAAGCTTCGGCTACCTCTCTCTCTTTTTGGCTTTGTAGCATAATACGTTTAGCCTATGAGACTGCTGGGACAGCAGCCTCCTGAAAGGATTACAGCTCATTCTACTAGAGCTGTGGCTTCCACTTGGGCCTTTAAGAATGAGGCCTCTGTTGAACAGATTTGCAAGGCTGCAACTTGGTCTTCACTTCACACTTTTCAAAATTTTACAAATTTGACACTTTTGCTTCTTCGGAGGCTGTTTTTGGGAGAAAGGTTCTACAGGCAGTGGTTCCTTCCGTGTAAAGATCCTGCCTGTCCCTCCCGTCATCCGTGTACTTTTAGCTTTGGTATTGGTATCCCATAAGTAATGGATGACCCGTGGACTGACTACACTTAACAGGAGAAAAACATAATTTATGCTTACCTGATAAATTCCTTTCTCCTGTAGTGTAGTCAGTCCACGGCCCGCCCTGTTTTTTACGGCAGGTCTAAATTTTAAATTAAACTCCAGTCACCACTGCACCCTATAGTTTCTCCTTTCTCGTTTGGTTTTCGGTCGAATGGCTGGGTATGACGTAGAGGGGAGGAGCTATATAGCAGCTCTGCTTGGGTGATCCTCTTGCACTTCCTGTTAGGGAGGAGATATAATCCCATAAGTAATGGATGACCCGTGGACTGACTACACTACAGGAGAAAGGAATTTATCAGGTAAGCATAAATGATGTTTTTGTGATCTTCTGAATCTATATGCCATAATAGTTGTTGAAGTCATTAGATCCATTTGCTCATTTTACAAAACTGCAGTGTCATTTACCGGTGTCCTTATGAGACTCTGGGGGCTTTTTTGTCCATACGAGATGGACACCTTACTTTCTCTATAGGGAGTGCAGAATTATTAGGCAAGTTGTATTTTTTGAGGATTAATTTTATTATTGAACAACAACCATGTTCTCAATGAACCCAAAAAACTTATTAATATCAAAGCTGAATAGTTTTGGAAGTAGTTTTTAGTTTGTTTTTAGTTATAGCTATTTTAGGGGGATATCTGTGTGTGCAGGTGACTATTACTGTGCATAATTATTAGGCAACTTAACAAAAAACAAATATATACCCATTTCAATTATTTATTTTTACCAGTGAAACCAATATAACATCTCAACATTCACAAATATACATTTCTGACATTCAAAAAACAAAACAAAAACAAATCAGTGACCAATATAGCCACCTTTCTTTGCAAGGACACTCAAAAGCCTGCATCCATGGATTCTGTCAGTGTTTTGATCTGTTCACCATCGACATTGCATGCAGCAGCAACCACAGCCTCCCAGACACTGTTCAGAGAGGTGTACTGTTTTCCCTCCTTGTAAATCTCACATTTGATGATGGACCACAGGTTCTCAATGGGTTCAGATCAGGTTAACAAGGAGGCCATGTCATTAGATTTTCTTCTTTTATACCCTTTCTTGCCAGCCATGCTGTGGAGTACTTGGACTCGTGTGATGGAGCATTGTCCTGCATGAAAATCATGTTTTTCTTGAAGGATGCAGACTTCTTCCTGTACCACTGCTTGAAGAAGGTGTCTTCCAGAAACTGGCAGTAGGACTGGGAGTTGAGCTTGACTCCATCCTCAACCCGAAAAGGCCCCACAAGCTCATCTTTGATGATACCAGCCCAAACCAGTACTCCACCTCCACCTTGCTGGTGTCTGAGTCGGACTGGAGCTCTCTGCCCTTTACCAATCCAGCCACAGGCCCATCCATCTGGCCCATCAAGACTCACTCTCATTTCATCAGTCCATAAAACCTTAGAAAAATCAGTCTTGAGATATTTCTTGGCCCAGTCTTGACGTTTCAGCTTGTGTGTCTTGTTCAGTGGTGGTCGTCTTTCAGCCTTTCTTTACCTTGGCCATGTCTCTGAGTATTGCACACCTTGTGCTTTTGGGCACTCCAGTGATGTTGCAGCTCTGAAATATGGCCAAACTAGGTGGCAAGTGGGCATCTTGGCAGCTGCACGCTTGACTTTTCTCAGTTCATGGGCAGTTATTTTGCGCCTTGGTTTTCCACTCGCTTCTTGCGACCCTGTTGACTAGTTTTGAATGAAACGCTTGATTGCTCGATGATCACGCTTCAGAAGCTTTGCAATTTTAAGAGTGCTGCATCCCTCTGCAAGATATCTCACTATTTTTTACTTTTCTGAGCCTGTCAAGTCCTTCTTTTGACCCATTTTGCCAAAGGAAAGGAAGTTGCCAAGATCAATTATGCACACCTGATATAGGGTGTTGATGTCATTAGACCACACCCCTTCTCTCATTACAGAGATGCACATCACTTAATATGCTTAATTGGTAGTAGGCTTCTCCGAGCCTATACAGCTTGGAGTAAGACAACATGCATAAAGAGGATGATGTGGTCAAAATACTCATTTGGCCTAATAATTCTGCACTCCCTGTATATCAGAAGAAAGCAAAATAGATAAAAGGAGGTTCTGGTGTAAAGTATTTTAATACTTAAAGGGACATAATACCCAAATTCTTTCTTTTGTGATTTAGCATATCATTTTATACAACTTTCCAATTTACTTCTGTTATCAAATTTCTTTATTCCCTTGGTATCCTTTGTTTCCTTTGTTTGCTTGAGCTAAAAAAACACTACTTTCAACTTTTAAGATAAGCACTCAGATGCGTGTGGTACATTTGTGGTATCTAATCCACTTATAGTCTAGAACCAGAGCTTTCCCAAACTTTTCTTGTTGGTGACACACTTTTTTAGCCCCTACATCATTTTGTGACACAGTAAATCAGTTGACTAGCAAACAGGAGGTTAAACTAACTTGTTTTAAGAGATAAGGACAACATTCATAAATTATATAATTAACTAAATGTATTTACAAGTAACAGTATGTATGTGCAGAATTAAAAAAAAGTTTATAATAACTACACCAATACCTACTTATTATTTTAATGGGATGTATGAGGTTTGATGGGATGAAACACAATTTCTGAATATTTGGTGGAATATTAGATAAAGACACTCGCATTTCATCAGCAAGCATTTTTAAAGCTTCACTACTGGGAGCTATCTGCAAAAAAAAACCTACTGACTTCTGATTTCAGCTCAGCGTCTTAAGCTGCCCGCCCTCGATGAGTCCGACTGACTACTGCCCCGCGCTGCAAACACACTGCTGTCACACTCACTGACTACACATGCAGTCACAAGCCAATGAAGGAGACTACACGTGCAGTCAGGACTCAGGAGCCAATGTGCCGTCCAATCTGGAATAGTTTCAGTTCCCACTGAGCTGCGGGCAATAGGTTTAAGATGATCTGTGAACCTCCTAGGTATCAATCACATGTCAACCATGTGATATGCGTAGCAAGCAGGCAGAAAGTCAGAAACCCCCCCCCAAAAAATTAAAAAAAAATTTGTGCTGAAGCAAGGACACACCTACACACTTCTGCCAACCACACTAGTGTGTCCCGACACACTGTTTGGAAAGCACTGGTCTAGGACCATAATGTGCTAAAATTACTGCTGCGCGAGGAACCACTTTTTCTCTTGCAAAGGTGTATCCAGTCCACGGATTCATCCTTACTTGTGGGATATTCTCATTCCCCTACAGGAAGTGGCAAAGAGAACACACAGCAGAGCTGTCCATATAGCTCCCCCTCTGGCTCTCGCCCCCAGTCATTCTCTTTGCGCTCTAAAAAGTAGCATCTCCACGGGAGGGGGTAAAGTGAATGTGGTGTTAGATTTGTAGTTTTTTATATCTTCAATCAAAAGTTTTGTTATTTTTAAATAGTGCCTGCCGTTTGAATCTATTTACTCTCTAGCAGAAAGTGATGAAGAATTCTGCTGAGAAGAAAATGATTTTAGCATGTAGTAAACTAAAATCCACTGCTGTTCCCACGTAGGACTGCGGAGTACCAAGAAAACTTCAGTTGGGGGGAACAGTTTGCAGGCTTAACTGCTATAAGGTATGTTCAGTCAGCTTTTTCTAGTCAAGACTTAGTAATGCTAGAAGACTGACAAGAATCCCCATGTGGGGAAGGTAAGCCATATTCTAAAACTCAGTACAGAAAGAGAGGCTTATTTAACAGGCGTAAATGACTGGTGGACACTGTTAAAGGGGAAATAGATTATTTTTTTAGTAAAAATATAATCACTATACATGTTTTTATCACTTTTGGAGTGTTATTTTGGTTTTTTTTTTCCACATGGCAGCAATTTTAGACACCTATTTAGGGTTTTGAATTCCCCACAACTCCGGATAGTGGAGAGGGAGGGGGCCTAAATTTCGCGCCTCAGTTGCGCACTTCATATTGCAGACAGCTTCATGCAGCTTCACGTGGAGGATCCTAAAACTTCTTAAGGACTTCATAGAGGCTTATTTCTCATCAAACTAATCCCCAGGGGCAAGGTAGGGCCACAGCAGATTGCTGTGGCATGGTGCTGTAGTTTTGCTAACCGGTTGTCAGCTTTAGGTTGCTCCGGTTCAGGCATTAAGGGGTTTATTGACTTGATATTTGCTGTGCAATCATTACAAAGCATTATGATCGTGTGGTTGAAATTTTTCAGAAAGATCTGGATCATTTTGAACATTTAGTAAAAAAGTGTTTGCGTTTTTATTATTTAAAGGCACAGTACCGTTTTTTTCTCAATTGTATTTTTCAGTCCTTTGAGTGCTGTCTCTAAGTCTGTTTAACATGTCTGAGCCTACAGATAGACGTTGCTCTATGTGTTTAGTAGCCATGGTGGAACCCCCTTCTACATTTGTGTTTTAAAGTGTGCTAATGTAACAGTATCTATGCATTTTAAAGATAACGTTTCACTTAAAATGTAAGACCCAAGATGATTCTTAACAGAAGGTAACGAGGATAGCCCACCTTCCTCTCCCCATGTGTCGACACCAGTCACGCCCGCGCAAGCGATGCCTAGTACCTCTAGCGCATTGGCCCCTATTACATTACAACAACTAGCAGCAGTCATGGATAATTCCCTTGCAGCATTTTTATTCCAAACTGCCAGTTTTTCCTAAAAAGCGTGATAGCTCGGTTTTAAGAACAGAGTATGAGCAATCAGAAGCTTTGGAAGGTTTATCTGTGGTACCCTCACAACACTCTGAAATGACGGTGAGGGATGTGCTGTCCGAGGGAGATATTTCTGATACAGGAAAGGTTTCTCAGCGGGCAGAATCAGATTCCTTAGCGTTTAAATTTAAGCTGGAACACCTCCGCGTACTGCTTAAGGAGGTATTAGCTACGCTGGATGATTGCGACCCCATGGTGGTCCCAGAGAAATTGTGTAAAATGGACAAATTCCTAGAAGTCCCTTTATACACTGATGCGTTTCCGATCCCGAAGAGGGTGGCGGATATTGTGTATAGTGAGTGGGAGAGACCAGGTGTACCCTTTGTTCCCCCCCCCCCCTATCTTTAAGAAAATGTTCCCTATAACTGATCCCAGACGGGACGCATGGCAGACGATCCCTAAGGTAGAGGGGGCAATTTCAACACTTGCCAAGCGCACAACCATACCAATTGAAGACAGTTGTGCTTTCAAAGATCTTATGGATAGAATTAAGGCTCTAAGCTGGCTAATTCTTTTATAACAGATGCCGCTTTGCAATTAGCTAAGTTAGCGGCGAAAAATTCTGGTTTTGCCATCATGGCACGCAGAGCGCTCTGGCTGAAATCATGGTCGGCCGATGTGTCGTCTAAGACTAAGTTACTGAATATCCCTTTCAAGGGAAAGACCCTTTTCGGGTCAGAGTTGAAAGAGATTATTTCGGATATCACTGGGGGAAAGGGCCATGCCCTCCCGCAAGATAGGCCTTTTAAGGCTAAAAACAAGGCTAATTTTCGTTCCTTTCACAACTTCAGGAGCAGTCCTGCTTCAACCTCTGCAACCGCAAAGCAAGAGGGTAACACTTCACAGCCCAAGGCAACCTGGAAGCCTTTGCAGGGCTTGAACAAGGGTAAACAGGCCAAGAAGCCTGCAGCTGCTACTAAGACAGCATGAAGGGGTAGCCCCCGATCCGGGACCGGATCTGGTAGGGGGCAGACTCTCTCTCTCTTTGCTCAGGCTTGGGCAAGAGATGTTCCCGATACCTGGGCATTAGAGATAGTTGCTCAGGGATATCTTCTAGAATTCAAGGACTTTCCTCCAAGGGGAAGGTTCCACATTTCTCGTCTGTCTACAGACCAGACAAAGAAAGAGGCGTTCTTACGCTGTGTAGAAGATCTAATCAAGATGGGAGTGATATGTCCAGTTCCAATTACAGAACAAGGACTGGGTTTTTACTCAAACCTGTTTGTGGTTCCCAAAAAGGAAGGAACTTTCAGACCAATCCTGGATCTAAAAATTCTAAACAAATTCCTCAGAGTTCCATCCTTCAAGATGGAGACCATTCGGACAATCTTACCGATGATCCAGGAAGGTCAATATATGACTACCGTGGATCTAAAGGATGCGTACCTTCATATTCCTATCCACAAAGATCACCATCAGTTCCTAAGATTCGCTTTTCTGGACAAGCATTACCAGTTCGTGGCCCTATCCTTCGGGTTGGCCACCGCTCCAAGAATTTTCACAAAGGTGCTAGGGTCCCTTCTAGCGGTACTAAGACCGCGGGGCATTGCTGTAGCACCCTATCTGGACGACATCTTAATACAGGCGTCGTCTTTTCCCAGAGCCAAGGCTCATACGGATATTGTTCTGGCCTTTCTAAGGTCTCACAGGTGGAAGGTGAACACCGAAAAAAGTTCTCTGTCCCCACTCACAAGGGTTCCCTTCCTGGGAACATTAATAGACTCGGTAGAAATGAAAATATTTCTGACGGAAGTCAGAAAGTTAAAGCTTCTAAACACTTGCCGAGCTCTTCATTCCATTCCTCGGCCATCTGTAGCTCAGTGCATGGAGGTAATCGGATTAATGGTAGCAGCAATGGACGTAGTCCCATTTGCTCGAATTCATCTCAGGCCACTGCAATTGTGCATGCTCAAACAGTGGAATGGGGATTATGCAGATGTGTCTCCTAAAATCCCACTGGACCAGAAAACCAGAGATTCTCTTCTCTGGTGGTTGTCTCAGGATCACCTGTCTCAGGGAATGTGCGTTCCGCAGACCGGAGTGGATCATCGTGACGACCGACGCCAGTCTGTTGGGCTGGGGCGCGGTCTGGGGCTCCCTGAAAGCTCAGGGCCTATGGTCTCGGGAAGAGTCTCTTCTCCCGATAAACATTTTAGAACTGAGAGCGATATTCAATACGCTCCAGGCTTGGCCTCAGCTAGCGGCGGCCAAGTTCATCAGGTTTCAGTCGGACAACATCACGACTGTAGCATACATCAATTATCAGGGAGGAACAAAGAGTTCCTTAGCGATGAAGGAAGTAACCAAGATAATCAGGTGGACGGAGGATCACTCTTGCCACCTATCTGCAATTCACATCCCAGGAGTAGACAACTGGGAAGCGGATTTCCTAAGTCGTCAGACTTTTCACCCAGGGGAGTGGGAACTTCACCCGGAGGTATTTGCTCAGCTGACTCAGCTTTGGGGCATTCCAGAGTTGGATCTAATGGCGTCCGCTCAGGAACACCAAACTTCCTCTTTACGGATCCAGGTCCAGGGACCCCAAGGCAGCTCTGATAGATGCTCTAGTAGCGCCTTGGTCCTTCAGTCTGGCCTATGGTCTTTCCACCGTTTCCCCTTCTCCCTCGGCTGGTAGCCAGAATCAAACAGGAGAAGGCCTCGGTAATTCTGATTAGCGCCTGCGTTGCCGCGCAGGACTTGGTATGCAGACCTAGTGGACATGTCATCTGTTCCACCATGGGACACTGCCAATGAGCAGGATCTTCTAATACAGGGTCCATTCAAGCATCCAAATCTAGTTTCTCTGCAGCTGACTGCTTGGAGATTGAACGCTTAATTCTATCCAAGCGTGGGTTCTCTGAATCAGTCATAGATACTCTGATCCAAAGCTAGAAAACCTGTCACCAGGAAGATTTACCATAAGATATGGCGGAAATATCTTTGTTGGTGTGAATCCAAAGGTTACTCGTGGAGTAAAGTTAGGATTCCAAGGTTATTGTCTTTTCTCCAAGAAGGATTGGAGAAAGGTTTAGCAGCTAGTTCTTAAAGGGGCAGATATCCGCTCTGTCTATTCTTTTGCACAAGCGTCTGGCAGAAGTGCCAGATGTTCAGGCGCTTTGCACAGGCGTTAGTCAGAATCAAGCCTGTCTATAAACTGTGACTCCTCCATGGAGTCTAAATTTAGTTCTTTCAGTTCTTCAAGGGGTTCCGTTTGAAACTTTACATTCCATAGATATTAAGTTATTATCTTGGAAAGTTTTGTTTTTGGTAGCTATATCTTCTGCTCGAAGAGTTTCAGAATTGTCTGCTTTGCAGTGCAATTCACCATATCTGGTGTTCCATGCAGATAAGGTAGTTTTGCGTACCAAACCTGTTTTTCTTCCTTAAGAACATTAAACCAGGAAAACAGAATTTATGTTACCCTGATAAAATTACTTTCTCCAACGGTGTGTCCCGGTCCACGGCGTCATCCTTACTTGTGGGATATTCTCTTCCCCCAACAGGAAATGGCAAAGAGCCCAGCAAAGCTGGTCACATGATCCCTCCCTAGGCTCCGCCTACCCCAGTCATTCGACCGACGTAAAGGAGGAATATTGCATAGGAGAAACCATATGATACCGTGGTGACTGTAGTTAAAGAAAATAAATTATCAGACCTGATTAAAAAACCAGGGCGGGCCGTGGACCCGGACACACCGTTGGAGAAAAGTAATTTATCAGGTAAACATAAATTCTGTTTTCTCCAACATAGGTGTTGTCCGGTCCACGGGCGTCATCCCTTACTTGAGGGGAACCAATACAAAGCTTTAGGACACCGGATGAAGGGAGGGAGCAAATCAGGTCACCTAAATGGAAGGCACACACGGTTTGCAAAACCTTTCTCCCAAAAAATAGCCTCAGAAGAAGCAAAAGTATCAAACTTGTAAAATTTGGTAAAAGTGTGCAGTGAAGACCAAGTCGCTGACTCTACCTATCTGATCAACAGAAGCCTCGTTCTTGAAGGCCATGTGGAAGCCACAGCCCTAGTGGAATGAGCTGTGATTCTTTCAGGAGGCTGCCGTCCGGCAGTCTCATAAGCCAATCTGATGATGCTTTAAATCCAAAAAGAGAGAGAGGTAGAAGTTGCTTTTTTGACCTCCTCCTTTTACCAGAATAAACAACAAACAAGGAAGATGTTTGTCTAAAATCCTTTGTAGCATCTCAAATAGAATTTTAGAGCGCGAACAACATCCAAATTGTGCAACAAACGTTCCTTCTTTGAAACTGGATTCGGACACAACAGAAGGCACGACTATCTCCTGGTTAATGTTTTTGTTAGAAACAACTTTCGGAAGAAAAACCAAGTATAGTACGTAAAACCACCTTATCTGCATGGAAAACCAGTATATGGAGGGAGAACACTGCAGAGCAGATAATTCTGAAACTCTTCTAGCAGAAGAAATGCAACCAAAAACAAAACTTTCCAAGATAATAAACTTTAATATCAACGGAATGCAAGGGTTCAAACCGGAACCCCCAGAAGAACTGAAAGAAACTAAGTTGAGGACTCCAAGGAGGAGTCAAAGGTTTGTAAACAGGCTTGATTCTAAACCAGAGCCTGAAACAAAGGCTTGAACATCTGGCACAGCTGCCAGCTTTTTGTGAAGTAGTAACCACAGGACAAGGCAGAAATCTGTCCTTCAAGGAACCATGCCGATAATCCTTTCTCAATCCTTCTTGAAGAAAGGATAGAATCTTAGGAATCTTTACCTTGTTCCAAGGGAATCCTTTAGATTCACACCAACAGATATATGTTTTCCATATTTTGTGGTAAATTTTTTCTAGTTACCAGGCTTTCTGGCCTGAACAAGAGTATCAATATACAGAATCTGAGAACCCTCGTTTTGATAAGATCAAGCGTTCAATCTCCAAGCAGTCAGCTGGAGTGAGACCCAGATTCGGATGTTCGAACGGACCTTGAACAAGAAGGTCTCGTCTCAAAGGTAGCTTCCATGGTGGAGCCGATGACATATTCACCAGATCTGCATACCAAGTCCTGCGTGGCCACGCAGGAGCTATCAAGATCACCGACGCCCTCTCCTGATTGATCCTGGATACCAGCCTGGGATGAGAGGAAACGGCGGGAATACATAAGCTAGTTTGAAGGTCCAATGTGCTACTAGTGTCATCTACTAGAGTCGCCTATGGGATCCCTGGATCTGGACCCGTAGCAAGGAACCTTTGAAGTTCTGACGAGAGGCCATCAGATCCATGGTCTGTGAATGCCCCAACCAATGTGAGTAATTTGGGCGCAAGATTTCCGGATGGAGTTCCCACTCCCCCGGATGTAATGTCTGACGACTCAGAAAATCCGCTTCCCAATTTTTCCACTCCTGGAATGTGGATTGCAGACAGGGTTAGCAGGAGTGATTCTCCGCCCATTGAATGATTTTGGTTCACTTCTTCCATCGCCAGGGAACTCCTTGTTCCCCCCCTGATGGTCGATGTACGCAACAGTCGTCATGTTGTCTGATTGAAACCGTCTATGAACTTGGCCTTTGCTTAGCTGAGGCCAAGCCTTGAGAGCATTGATATCCGCTCTCAGTTCCCAGAATATTTATCGGTAGAAGTGATTCTTCCAGTAGACCAAAGACCCTGAGCTTTCAGGGGGTCCCCAGGACCGCGCCCCAGCCCATCAGACTGGCGTTCGGTCGTGACAATGACCCCACTCCGGTCTGCGGAAGGTCATCCCTTGTGACAGGTTGTCCAGGGACAGCCACCAACGGAGTGAGTCTCTGGTCCTCTGATTTACTTGAATCGTCGGAGACAAGTCTGTATAGTCCCCATTCCACTGACTGAGCATGCCACAGTTGTAATGGTCTTAGATGAATGCGCGCAAAAGGAACTATGTCCATTGCACGCTACCATCAAAACCTATTACTTCCATGCACTGCGCTATGGAAGGAAGAGGAACCGGAATGAAGTGTTTGACAAGAGTTTAGAAGTTTTGTTTTTCTGGCCTCTGTCAGAAAAATCCTCATTTCTAAGGAGTCTATTATTGTTCCCAAGAAGGGAGCAAGAGAATGACTGGGTAGGCGGAGCCTAGGAGGGATCATGTGACCAGCTTTGCTGGGGGCTCTTTGCCATTTCCTGTTGGGGAAGAGAATATCCCACAAGTAAGGATGACGCCGTGGACGGACACACCTATGTTGGAGAAATCATTGTTCCTTCCCTGTGCCCTAATCCAGCTTCTAAGAAGGAACGGCTTTTACACAATCTTGATGTGGTTTGTGCTTTGAAATTCTATTTACAAGCAACTAAGGATTTCAGACAAACGTCATCCTTGTTTGTTGTTTATTCTGGTAAGAGGAGAGGTCATAAAGCGACTGCTACCTCTCTTTCCTTCTGGTTGAAAAGCATCATCCGATTGGCTTATGAGACTGCTGGACCAGCAGCCTCCTGAACGAATTACAGCTCATTCCACCAGAGCTGTGGCTTCCACCTGGGCCTTTAAGAATGAGGCTTCTGTTGAACAGATTTGTAAGGTAGTGACTTGGTCCTCACTGCATACTTTTGCCAAATTTTTTTTATTCAATACTTTTGCTTCTTCGGAGGCTATTTTTGGGAGAGAGGTTTTGCAAGCAGTGGTGCCCTTCCGTTTAGATACCTGTCTTGTTCCCTCCCTTCATCCGTGTCCTAAAGCTTTGGTATTGGTATCCCACAAGTAAGGATGATTCCGTGGACCTGGATACACCTTGCAAGAGGACAAACAGAATTTATGCTTACCTGATAAATTACTTTCTCTTGCGGTGTATCCAGTCCACGGCCCGCCCTGGCAATTAAGTCAGGTTAAAATTTATTGTTTAAACTACAGTCACCACCTGCAACCCTATGGTTTCTCCTTTTTCTCCTAACCGTCTGTCGAATGACTGGGGGGCAGAGCCAGAGGGGGAGCTATGTGGACAGCTCTGCTGTGTGTTCTCTTTGCCCACTTCCTGTAGGGAATGAGAATATCCCCACAAGTAAGGATGAATCCGTGGACTGGATACACCCCAAGAGAAAGTAATTTATCAGGTAAGCATAAATTCTGTTTTTCTTGTTCCTCTGCTTCTTTTATTTGTTAGGAGACGTTCAAGAGTAAAATACAATATCAGGATCTTTGGCCCACATGTATTATAAGGCGAGCCGACAAGCTTCTCAACTTGAGAAGTTGTGCCGCTCGCCTTTGCGGCATAAGGGCAGCAGATTCTGTTTATCCACTGCCCATATGTTTCATTACACGCTCAAGTGAGCATATAAAGCCACGCCCCCTTCTTTTGAGCGACCAATCGCCTTGAGAGAATGGCCTGTCAATTTCGCTCTTGGGGTGATTTCTCTCCACCACCTCAGATGGTGCAAAGGAGTGTAAGAAGCTTTTTACATTGCGTGGTGAAGCAGACTCACATGTGCAAACCTTCCCCGCAAGGGCTTCGGAGAAGAAGCTTACGCTGCTTCGTACTTGGATCTCTTTGTATTCAATTTTATGCGTAAAGAAGCATTTCTCTCTTCATTGCCACACCTCTTTTATAAATGTTGTTTTTAAACTTCTGACATTGATACTTTCTACCATGCGTCTACTGCCAATCTCAGGCCATGCTGTTTAGTGAGAGGCCAAGCCCTGATCATGGTGAGTTCCCCACCAATCCGCTCAGTGGATTCTTACTTTTCAAAATCAGTACAAGTTATAAAAAGCTCTCAATCTTTGACCTTAATTTCAGGTAAGAAGCCAAAGGATATTTAGAAAGCTAAATATAACCAATTGCTTTCACTATACAGCTTCAGCATATTTTACAACAGAATGCCCTTTTAATGTTTCTCATTATATATAAATTTCCATTATAAACTTGTAGCAATCAAGACATTTAAATATCACTTCGCTTCTGCTAAGTAAATTATTACAAGCTGCTTATTAAGTTTGCAATCTTGTATTAAAGCCCCTGCAGTGATCGTGGTGATGTCCTTTATATCTTGAACCCTTGCTAAGTTAATTGGGAAATAAAATGGCTCTATTTACAAGATGACAACAGTATACAAACCCCTACAATAAAGATTCATGGACAATATTTACTGTAGCGTTGCATGCTCCTGAATGAAGTATTCTAACAACTTTAGTGAGTCGGATTGTTTGTGCAGAAACAGGTGCAGAACTGATGTTCATACAAAAACATTGCAGTCAGACAAGGGGGTATCACTGCCTAAAAAGAACTTGGGCTTATTTTAAATATTAATTATACATTGTGTAACCTCATTTGTTTAAAACAGGTGTACCTATGTGCTGATTTCACAAAATTGTTGTGCCAGCAAAATAGTGATAATGCGGCCTCAAGTTAAATGGGCATGAAGGTCAGAATTAACCTTTAATGGTTCAGATAGAGCGTGACATTTTTTATTTTAGTTTTATTATAAAAATGCTCTATTCTCTAGCTCCCAGTAATGCATTGCTGCTTTTGAACTGACTTTAACAATGTGTTAACCTCTTTACAGGGGTTAAATACAGTTATATGCAATCAATAGTGCACTGATGCAGGTGCTTGTTTTTTTTGGGGACCCGATCTATGATTTAGCACAAGCAAAATCACAATATTCAGCATGTACACTACACATACAAGCCAAGCTACTATACAAAACCAATTCTGACGGTAAAGACTGGGCACCCCTGTTCATAAACTACAGTGCTTATGCTGATTTTTTTTCATCCCTTCATTTAGTGATAGCCAAAGTAATATACTTTTGTGCCCTCATGTAATTAGAGTATATTAGTCAGACTATGCCACAAATATACGTATGGTGGGCTAGATTACGAATGCGCAAGTGATTATTGTTTTTTTCCTTCTGCTTTTTACACGCAACGGAAATAGCATGTAAAAAGGGAAGAAAAAGTTGCATTAATAACACAAACTAAATACACTTAATAGCACAGTTATGCTAGGTGATAAAAATTATTTAAAAGTTACAAGGGCTCAATGATATTTGTTATAAGGTGTTTGACAAAAAAGGGCTATAAGGGGCTTTAACATATATATATATATATATATATATATATATATATATATATATATATAATATATATCATATATATATATAATACCTATATATATATATATATATATATATAATATATATGTATGTGTATATACATGACTAAAAATGTGTATGTATGCATATATATATATATATTTATATCTGTGTGTAAATATGTATTTATGGGTCTCACTTTATATTTTATATTTAACAATCCAATGTCTTTCACTTGTAAATATATAAATATATTTATATATATATATATATAATATATATATACCTGTATATCTATTCCTATGTATAATTACTATCACCTAGATTACGAGTTCTGCTCTACACAGGGTGCGAAACGAACACAACGAAAGTTGCGTTATTTCACCCCCATAGCGCTGCCCATTACGAAGTTTCTGAAAAGCCTCCCTGTGCGTGCGATATGGTTGCGTTAAGCCAAGGGCTGCTTTGACGTGACTCGTGCACGCTTTCCCCTATAGACATCAATGGGGAGAGAGTGTTAGAAAAAAGCCTAACACCTGAAGTACGGAATAGAGATCGCCGTATAAGAGCTATTGAAATCCTACTGGCTGATTTGAACAACCAATAGGATTTCAGAAGCTCTCATCCCTATTGGCTGTTTTGAACAGCACATTTATTTTTATGCGTTCATATTAAAAATCCAAAGTTATTTTTAGCTCTCATGCGATTTAGTCTAGGGCGCACTAACATCTACGTATTGTATAGCACGAGTGCACTAAACACCTCTATAATAGACTTCTATGGAGCATGCAGTAAAAAGTCAATGTTAGATATTGCTGCAGTTCTAAGCCTATTGACCACAAGTAACAGAGTTATCCATATAGTCCTTGCTATACTATTAAAAATAATGTTTTACTTTACATTTATCAGGAATATTTTGGATGGTACTCGAGTGCAAACACTTAACTTACCACATGTAATAAAAGCGCAGTGAGGGCACTAATAGCTTTCCCTGCCATTAATGTATAGGACACACTAAAAATGTCGGCTGCTTTAAGATGCATTGGTTAAAATAGTTAAGTATCACTTGCAATACCAGAGCAAGATAACACATCCTGCACTAACAATTGAGCTTCGTTTGTATCTAGCCTTTTGTTTTTTAAAGGGACAGTCAAGTCAAAATTAAACTTTCATGATTCAGATAGGGCATGCGATTTTAGACGACTTTCCAATTTACTTTTATCATCAAAATTTCTTTGTTCTATTGGTATTTTTTGTTTGAAAGCTAAACCTAGGTAGGCTCATATGCTAATTTCTAAGCCCTTGAAGGCTGCCTCTTATCTCAGGGCATTTTGACAGTTTTTCACAAGCTAGAGGGTGTTAGTTCATGTGTGCCATATAGATAACATTGTGCTCATGCATGTGGAGTTACCTAGGAGTCAGCACTGATTGGCTGTCAAAAGAACTAAAATAAGGGGGCATACTGCAGAAGCTTAGATACAAGGTAATCACAGAGCCAAACCCTATATTAATATAACCGTGTTGGTTATGCAAAACTGGGGAATGGGTAATAAAGGGTATTATCTTTTTTAAACATAAAAGATGGAGTAGACTGTCCCTTTAAGGTTAGTTTCAGATTCATTTTCATATTCCAACTATTTCTGCAAATATTTTTTTTCTTGGTTTTGTCAAATGTATCTGTATATGTGCCCGAAATGTATGCCAGATACTGATCTACCAGCAGTTAACTAATTGATGACTTGAAGATGATAAGATTATTGTGCCAGTCCCTATGTTATACCACTGCAAGTGATAATATGATGGACTTAAAATAAGTGTAAATGTGTTTTGAAGAAATGTATTCTGCACCATGAGAATGGCCCTCTAATCCTAATTAAATGATAACATTTGATGCACTCAAAAATATATCACGTGACAGCATTTTACTTAGCTCTGGGCACCCCTGATATGTTCTATATAAGGGTACCCTTGTACCATGCTGGGTTTAAGTTAATTTGCTATATATCAGCACTTTTTTCTCAGTGTATACATCAGCAAGATGTGCTATTCTATTGGCAGATATGTTGCAGAGGATAATTTGATCTTTTGTTATCCAGAGGGTGAACAACCATTTGTCAGAAAATAACACTGGAAATCAAATGCTAAAATTATTCATTTTCATAATAATGGGCTACCTAATGCATCTTCTTGAGGTCAAGCACTATATGCAACAGAACTCAATAGCTAATATAACTGTTTCATCCTGCTGTCTTTATGCAAAGAGCAACAGTGACATCCAGTGTTGACTGTAAGGAATTACCCTTTAACAACTTTTTATTCCTGTTCACTACGTAGAAATACAGTGGCCAAGATTACAAGTTGAGGGACAGTTGATAATGCACAGCCACATTATTTTGTGCTCGCCCCTCACGCAAAAAATAAGGTTCAGTCAAGTTATACAAGTTGTTGGCTACAATGCTAAATAGCACACCATATACTTTCAATGGGAAGAGGAGTACATTGTTTCTCTTTAAGGGCCTGAGATTCAAAACCTTGCATCTCAGGCCGAGATATTTTAAGAAGTCTGTCGGTACAACTAGCGTCTCAAAAAAAATTAGAAACACAAATTTTATCTTGAGACCTGTTTATGTTGCTATGTAGTGTTCTTTATGTGGAATAGAAACTACCACATTACCCAATACAAGGTCTAAAAATAATCCCCAAAGATTTATGCATGATCTCTTTCCATGCCAGCGAGGTTTTTGAATATCAGGCCCCTAATATAAGATATATACCTGATTGAAACGGCGATTTTACAGCCAAGAAACGCGTTGCATTTGGGGGGGCTATATGCTTATGCCCTCTTATCCCTTGAAGCTTTGGTTTTATATGTGAGTTTTAATAAACCCCTTGTTTTACTTAAACCAAGTGTTAGCACCTTTACTTCTACCTCTACTGCTCTTTGGGGCGGTTTGTATTTGGATACTTCATCTGAGTACTGCATCTGGTGTTCCTGAGAGATACCTGTCGTCAGGGTTAGCTGATACACCCCCAAGTTATCAGCTCGCTTCCACAAGTACATAAGGGTGCTCCAGCTAAATGTGAGTACCCATTTGGCTTTATATCGGTGTGGGATATATTGCATTTCTGATCTACACATGAGGCACCCCTTTGTCTTTTGTATCCATCTTCAGAGCCTGATCGGAAGTGATCTGCAAGAAGGAGAGCAGCCGTGTACTTGACATTGATGGAACTACCCATGGGATAAGATTACCCTTGATCTGTTCTTCACATTTTTATAGCACTTTTGATTTATATTGCATTTGTATTTATATTTTTATGCATTTGTGATTGATTTATTATGCATTTTATGTATTTTTATTTTATTTTTTACCCTTTTTGATCCATTATTTTTTATATATATATATTTTTTATATATTTGTATTTTTACCATTTATTATTTATTTTCAGTAGAGAGTGGTGCCCCCCTAGTTTGGTTGTTTTTTCAGTCTTATAAGTAAAATTAACATTGAAAGTATATAACAAAGAACTAAAGAACTCCACTACTTAAAGGGACTGTAAAATAGTTTTTCCCCTTAATGTGTTTCTAATTACCTTTTTTTACCAACTGCAGAGTATAAAATGTATGAGATTTTCTTTTTAAGGTTTATTTGAGTATATGAATTAGATGATTTTGTGTTTTGAAAGCCACAACCTTGATAAAATGGGTCGATCTTGTAGTATAATCATATCTCATTACTTTATCACATTGTGTACATATACCTGCTTCCTTATCTTATATCTGTCCGTAAACCAATCACCAATACTTGGAAGAGAACAATGGAAAATTAACATTTCCTTCTTACTACGGGGAGAGTACACAGCTGCATTCCCCTTACTTGTGGGAAATACTGAACCTGGTCACCAGGAGGAGGCAAAGACACCCTAGGCAAAGGCCTCTAAATACCTCCCCCACTTCCCTTATCCCCCAGTCATTCTTTTGCCTTTCGTCACAGGAGGTGGCAGAGAAGTGTCAGAAGATTTCATAGTAGTTCCTTATGGAGGGTATGTACCCTTCCAGATTGGACTGGAGTTTTAAGTAGTCCTGTCAGACTCTCAGTGAGAGCATTGATGAAAGTTAGAGTCTGCAGATGCAGGGAGAGTCTTTCTGCGAAACCATCCAGGACTCATATTAACAGCTCCTAAGCAATCAGCAGTTGGCGAGTTTCACTGCCTGCCTTTTCTTCACTCAAGTCCATGTCGGAAGCGCTGCTTCAATCTGTCAAACTTGAAGGATCATGTTTCTGTTCCATGATATAGATTCCAGTAAGATCGTTTCAATTTTTACACATATTGCAAACGCTAGAAGACAGGGTCACAGTGTGGCTCCTTTTATCTATATGGAATCAAGGGTTAATATCTCCTGAGGGGGATTATGCACAGTTGGGTTTAATCATATATGTTTTATTTGATCTTATGCTGCTTTATGTGTAAGATGTTTATGGGCTCATAGGCTGAGATGGAACATACAGGTTTCACTTTCACTTTGAAGGTTGCGCAGCTTAAAGCTTGGATCGCTTTTTCTCATAGCAGGGACGGTCCTGCATTGCGCACCATGTGACCGGAATAGTCGAGTTACTACCAGAGAGGAGTTTTATCTCTGTTCTGTCTGGGTCATAGGAGGTGGTAAGTGCCCCAGCCATTGGAGGTATAAAGGTGCATTTTGTTATTTAAAATAAAGTTCTTTTTTTCTGTGGTCCTCCGCATATCGTACTTTAGCTATGGAGGATTCTAATTCATTAGTGGGTTCTCCCTCTACTTTCAAAGAGTAATGCTGTTTATATTGTGAGGAGCACTGGAATATCCGCCCTCTCATTATGTTCCATATGCCTTTTGATAAGGGGATTATATCAAATAAGGTTGACTATTTTGATAACACTGAGCCACCCACCTCTGAGGAGTCCTTGTCCAGTGAGTTGCACACCCTACATGCATCTTTTATACACATGCAGCTTCCTATTGCACTGCTAATCCTCCACCTGGAGTGGGGCTTTTTTTACCCAGATGTTACTGCACAGTTTCATATGGGGTGTCTGCGGCCAATAGTGCTTTCCCTCGCACTGCTAAGCGCAAGCGAGAAGGTTAAATCTTGCACTCCTGCCCAGGGGGCATCATGTAATTTGTCGGATGTATCTGATTGGTTATCCGAGGATGAGGTTCTCTCTGAAACTTCAGAGTATGAACTTTCAGGTTTGAAGTCTGCTGCCTATAATCCTCCGCCTGTGGAGGATCCAGTTTTTAGATTTAGGACAGAACGTTTAAGCTTTCTACAAGTTTTGACTACATTAGAGGTTTCAAGGCCGAGCTGCCAGATGAACCTCTGGGTCATAAATTTGATGTCAATCATTATTAAGGACGAGTGGGACAGTATTAGATTCCTCTTCCCTGTCGTCTGCCTTTTAAGGATCCCGGTTCTGGGCTCTCTATGAGGGTGGGTTTTCTTTTTCCAATCCCTACTTGGTTGGCGCTATTTTTACGCTTGCCTCATGTAATACTAGCCTATGTGAAGATAGTTTGTTGTTCATAGAGCCGCCCGGATATAACAATGGAAACTCTGTCAAAGAGGGTGTTTCAACCTAGGGGATATTTTCTTTTTCTGGCAGCACTTGTCGCCGCAGTTGCTGAAGCGGCTTCCTTTTCGTACGTCTCTTTCTCGAAATTGATCGAGATGGAGGGTTCCCTCTGAGTTACTAATTCTTTAACCCTGTGCTGTTATTACACAGATTAATTAGCCTAAGGCTAAGACTTCAGGTTTTCTGTCAGGCTGACAGATATAACTTCCAAGTCTAGTCTCTTTCCCTCTCCTTTAAGGGAAAGAGTTTGTTTGACTATATCCACGGTTTCATGGGCCAAGGGTGTCTTCATACTGTAAGATAAGGAGAACAAATTTAAGGGACAAAGTTTGTATTTTCGTTCCTTTAGGTCTGATAAAAGCCCACCATCAGAGGCCTCCGCTAAGCCAGAGCAAGCCAAGAGTTCTTGGAAGCCGGCTCAGTCCTGGAATACATCCAAGCAGAGAAAGAAGCTGCTAAGACTAAGTCCGCATGAAGGGGCAGCCCCCAGTCCTATTTTGGATTGTGTAGGGGGCAGACTGTCGCTCTTTCAGATGCTTGGTTCAGGGACATGCAGGATCCTTGGGTCCTGGAGGTCATAGCTCAGGGTTACAAGATAGGTTCAAATCTCATCCACCGAGGGGCAGATTCATCCTCTCAACCTGTCTTGAAGACTAGGAAAGGAGGGAAGTCTTTCTGGGGTGCATAAGAGATTTGTCCTCCTTTGGAGTCATTGCCCAGTACCCTATTGCAGAATGAGGTTTGGTATACTATTCAAATATTTCCGTTGGTCCCAAAGAAGGAGGGAACTTTCTGTCCAGATCTGGACCTAAAGTGCTTAAATAAATTTCTAAATGTCCCCTCGTCAAGATGGGGACAATAAGGTCCATCCTTCCCTTAATTCAGGAAGGGCAGTTTATGACCACTATAGATCTGAAGTAGGCATTCATTCACCTTCCAATCCACAGGGAACACTTCCAGTTCCTCAGGTTTGCATTCCTGGACCAGCACTTCCAGTTCAATGCACTTCCGTTTGGTCCAGCTACTGCTCCAATAATTTTTACGAAGGTTCTAGGGGCTCTTATAGCAGTTGCCAGAACCGGGGGTGTAGCAGTAGCTCCCTACCTGGACGATATTCTGGTACAAGCACCATCGTTTTGTCTGGGGGAAGTCCTTTTTGGAATCTCTCCTCTGTCTTTTTCGATCCAACGGTGGGAAGATAAATAGAGAAAATAGTTCTCTTATTCGAAGCACCAGGGTGGAATTCCTGGGCACAATAATAGACTCCATAGACATGAGAATATTTCTATCAGACCAGAGAAGTTGTGAGCTAACTTCAACATGTCTTGCCCTCCAGACTTCCTTAAGGCCATCTGTGGCTCAGTGTATGGAGGTGTTTGATCTCATGGTGTCCAGCATGGACATCGTTCTCTTTGCCAGGTTCCACCTTAGGCAACTGTGCATGCTGAGGCAGTGGAACAGCGATCATTTGAATCTATCCCAATGAATTTATCTGGACAAACCGGTCGAGAAAAACGTTCTCTTGGTGGCTGTGTCCGGATCGCCTGTCCCGAGGGACATCCTTTTTAAGGCCATCCTGGGTGACTGTGACTACGGACACAAGTTTGTCAGGATGGGGAGCTGTTTGGGTCTGTGGATGCAGGAGGAGAGGTCCTTCCCATTCAACATTCTAGACCTTCGGGCAATATTCAATGCTTTGAAGGCTTGGCCCTACTGGGTTCGTCCCAATTTATCTGATTCCAATCAGACAATATAACCTTGATGGCTTACATCAACCATCAGGGGGGGAACGAGAAGCTCCCTAGCAATGAGGAAGTATCTCGGAATCTGGAGTGGGCGTAGACCTACAACTGTTCGCTGTCAGCGATCCACATTCCGGGTGTGGACATCTGGGAAGCGGATTTTCTCGGCAGACAATCCTTTTATCCAGGGGAATGGTGTCTCCATCCCAAAGCATTTGCGGAGATATGCAACAGGTGGGGAATGCCGGAGATAGATCTCATGGATCTCAATCAGTATCACTGACACCTGCTCCTGTATGATTTGAGCCACCACTCGAGAAAGGAGTGGAAATGGCAGGAAAAGAGAAATTAGATTGAACCTCCAAGGCACTGCTAATGCATCTATTAGCTCCGCCTGAGGATCCCTGGACCTCGACTACCCAGATATGGGTCGAGGTCCAGGGATCCTCAGGCGGAGCTAATAGATGCATTAGCAGTGCCTTGGAGGTTCAATCTAATTTCTCTTTTCCTGCCATTTCCACTCCTTTCTCGAGTGGTGGCTCGAATCATACAGGAGCAGGTGTTAGTGATACTGATTGTTCCATCGTGGCCGCGAAGGATATGGTTTGTAGATCTTGTGGGGGTGTCATCATCTCCTCCTTGGAGGTTACCTTGTCGCAGGGATCTGCTGGAACAATGCCCCTTTCTTCATCAAGATCTAGATTCTCTGAGACTGACTGCGTGGAGATGAATGTTTAGTCTTAGCCAAGAGAGGGTTTTATGAGAGTGTTATTGATACTCTCATTCAAGATCGTAAGCCGGTTACTCGTTGCATCTATCATAAGGTGTGGAGGACCTACTTATTCTGGTGCGAAGAGTGTGGCTTGTCCTGGCACAAAGGTTGCCAGGATTCTCCTTTTCTCCAGGATGGACTGGAGAAGGGCCCTCTCAGCTAGTACCTTGAAGGGACAGATTTCGTCCCTGTCTGTTTTACTGCACAAGAGGCTCGCTGAGCTTCCAGATGTACAGTATTTTGTTAAGGTTCTGACTAGGATCAGGCCGGTGTTGAGATCTAATGCTCCTCCTTGGAGTTTAAATCTTGTCCTTAAAGTTTGCAATGGGCTCCGTTTGAGCCTATGCATGAGGTTGACATTAAGTTGTTGTCTTGGAAGGTTCTTTTTCTACTAGCTATTGCTTAAGCGCAGAGTCTCTGAGATTGCTGCCTTGCAATGTGACCCTCCTTATCTGGTGTTCCATGCTGATAAGGCTGTTCTACGAACTAAGTTAGGATTTCTTTCTAAGGTTGTATCAAATCGCAATATCAATCAAGAAATTGTGGTTCCTTCCTTATGTGCTAATCCTTCTTCATCGAAGGAACATTTACTGCTTAATCTGGATGTGGTTCGTGCCTTAAAGTTCTATCTTAAGGCTGCAAAGGAATTTAGACAAACTTCTTCTCTATTTGTTATCTAATCTGGGAAGCGTAGGGGTCAGAGGGCCTCATCGAGTTCCTTATCTTTTTGGTTGAGGAGTTTCATCCGCTTAGCATATGAGCCAGGGGGTTTTAGCCTCTTCAAAGGATTACGGCTAATTCTACGAGAGCAGTGGCTTCCTCTTGTGCCTTCAAAAATGAGGCCTCTATGGATCAGATTTGTAAGGCGGCTACCTGGTCCTCCTTACATACTTTTTCCAAATTTTAAAATTTTTATGTTTTTTCATTCTGCTGAAGCAGCCTTCAAGAGAGAGGTTTTGCAGGCTGCAGTGCCCTCAGATTAGGGGACGCTCTCTTTTTTACCCTCCCGTTAGCATTTTTCATTTATTCTTCTGGCACCTTTTTCACCCTGATATTTCTCCTACTGTTCCTTTTTCCCTTGGCAGAATGACTGGGGGATGAGGGAAGTGGGGAAGGTATTTAAGCCTTTGGCTGGGGTGTCTTTGCTTCCTCCTGGTGGCCTGGTTCAGTATTTCCCACAAGTAAGGAATGCTACTGTGGACTCTCCCTGTACAGGAGGAAAGGAAATTATCTGGCAAGCATAATTTATCTTTTTATTACCTTATATCTTCTATACCCTACTGGGAATGTAATTTCTTCTGCTGGCAGTGTTTACACAGCTTATCTATAGCTTAGACCTAAGGCCAGAAACTTTCAGAATAGATGGGGATACCACAGGCTAAATCAACTATTTAAAATGCCAATATAAGGGTAAAGGAAATATTTGTAGACAATTTAATACACTCCAGCAGGTAAAGTGGATCATTGAGAACACATTAAAGGGGAGAACATTTTTGAGTAAACTGAATTTTTGCTTTTGATCGCCTTTGCACTTGAGTATTAACTGACACAAATATTTTTAGTCCCTTATAGACATCTATTATCTGAGGGAAAACACACATCAGTGTTATCTTACACAAATACTGTAGCACATATGATTACTATTAACTGATGACTTCCTATCTGAGAGTGAAAATGCAAGCACTAGGATTATTAGCTATTTATACCGCATGCGTTTTTTATTCTCAACTTTGAATCTTGATCAGTGTATTTTTAATTTTCTTATGTTAAAACAAATGTTCTTCACTGGTTGGTATACAGCCTTGTGCATCTTGGGGGCAGGTACAACATTTCTAAAACTCATCAATAATACTGACCTTTCCTTTCATATCACTACTTGCCAGCCTTCTTGTGCTTCTTGGTTGGTTGTCTGGGTTGTTTCACTGCTTCATGCAAACATTTGTATCTTTTTATTGGTACAGTTATAGAAGTGGAAAGATGTTTAAAATTGTATAATCTGAATCATGAAAGAAAACATTTGAATTTTAATTTTTCATTGTCTAGCACCAAACTTGTTTTTGGTTAAGAAGATGGAGATTCTATTCTGTTGTATGGTCTTCTGCATTAGTAATTCCTCTATTATATGAATGTAAGATGGCCAAGTAAGACAGAGAATAAAGTATATTCAACTATCTATCTAAATTAAAGCGATAATGTGCTGTACAATTGTTTTTCCCATTGTGTGTACAGTATACAATGTCTGATCATTTGTTTCTTTATGTCTGTTTTTGTATACAAAACAGCTTAATACAGCTTGACGTTTGCTTAGTTTTCAATCAACCTTAGACCTAGGTCCATCCTCTGCCATCTCACTTCACTCTCCCACTTCTTCTTCTGTTCATAGTCAAAGGAACCCTCTGGTTCCTTTCAATCAACCTTAGACCTAGGTCCATCCTCTGCTATCTCACTTCACTCTCCCACTTCTTCTTCTGTTCATAGTCAAAGGAACCCTCTGTTTCCATCAGAATGTCTTTCATCTTACATAGTTTTAAAACAGCTAGATTACGAGTTTTGAGCGTCATTTCACCTCCCTATAGCGCTGCTATTACAGGTTTAAAAAAAGCAGGCTTGTGCAGGTGATATGGTGACGTTGAGCTCCATACCGCATAGACATCAATGGGGAGAGCCAGCAAAAAAAAGCCTAACACCTGCGATGGCGGAATTAAAGGCTCCGTAAAGCAGCCCCATTGATGTCTATGGGGAAAGAAAAAGTTACGTTTAAACCTAACACCCTAACATAAACCCTGAGTCTAAACACCCCTAATCTGCCCCCCACCAACATCGCCGCCACCTCCATACAGTTATTAACCCCTAATCTGCCGCCCCAATATCGTCGCCACCTACATACAGTTATTAACCCCTAATCTGCCACCCCCGATATCACCACCATCTACATACAGTTATTAACCCCTAATCTGCCGCCCCCGATATCGCTGCCACCTTCATACAGTTATTAACCCCCAATCTGCTGCCACCTACATATAGTTATTAACCCCTAATCTGCTGCCCCTGATATCGCTGCCACCTACATATAGTTATTAACCCCAAATCTGCTACCCCCAACATCGCCGCCACCTACATAAAACTATTAACCCCTAATCTTCTGCGCCCGATGCCGCCGCCACTATACTAAAGTTATTAACCCCTAAACCTCTGGCCTCCCACATCATTACCAATAAATAAATCCATTAACCTCTAAACCTAACACTAACCCTAACGTAACCCTAACCCCCCTAACTTTAACATAATTAAAATAGAGCTAAACTAAAGTTACAATTATTAACTAAATAATGCCTATTTAAATACAAACTTACCTGTGAAATAAAACCTAAGCTAGCTACAATATAACTAATAGTTATATTGTAGCTAGCTTAGGTTGTATTTTTATTTGACAGGTACGTTTGTATTTATTTTAACTATTTAATAACTACCTAGTTAAAATAAATACAAACTTACCTGTGAAATAAAACCTAACCTGCCTTACACTAAATCCTAACATTACAAAAAAAAATAAACACTAAAATTACTAAAAATAAAAATAACTAAATTACATAAAAACAAACACTAAATTACAAAAAATAAGAAGCAAATTATCAAAAATAAGAAAGAATTACACCTAATCTAACAGCCCTATAAAAATAAAAAAGCCCCCCAACATAAAAAACCCAATATGGCGTCCCCCTTGCATTCCTATTGGCTGAAAGATTTAAATCAGCCAATAGGATTAGAGCTGCTAAAGTCCTATTGGCTGTTCTAATCAGCCAATAGGATGAGAGCTCAATCCTATTGGCTGATTGGAACAGCCACTAGGATTTTGGCAGCTCTAATCCTATTGGCTGATTGGAACAGCCAATAGGATTTTAGCAGCTCTAATACTATTGGCTGATTGTAACAGCCAATAGTATTTTAGCAGCTCTAATCCTATTGGCTGATTGAAATATTTCAGCCAATAGGAATTCAAGGGACGCCATCTTGGAGGACATCACTTGCATTGAATTTCCAGTTTACGGCGGCGACCGTATGAAGAGGATGCTCTGCACCGGATATTTTTAGGATGGACCTGCTCTTCGCTGGATGGATGAAGGTAGAAGATGCCGTCTGGATGAAGACTTCTTGCCGCCTGGATGAGGACTTTGTAGGCTAGATGAAGTTGGAAGAGACCGCCCAGATGAAGACTTCTTGCCGCATGGATGAGAACTTTGCTGGCTGGATGGATCTTTCAAGCGGGACTTCAAGAACTGTAAGTGGATTGTTGGGGGTAAGTATTAGTTTTTTTTGGGTGGGTTTTATTTTTAGTTTAGGGTCTGGGCATGTAAAAGAGCTAAATGCCCTTTTAAGGACAATGCCCATACAAATGCCCTTTTCAGGGCAACAGGGAGCTTAGTTTTTTTAGATAGTTATTTTATTTGGGGGGTTGGTTGTGGGGGTGGCGGGTTTTACTGTTGGGGGTGTTAGTATTTTTTTTACAGGTAAAAGAGCTGATATCTTTGGGACAATGCCCCACAAAAGGCCCTTTTAAGGGCCATTAGTAGTTTATTGTAGGCTAGGGATTTTAATTTTGGGGGTGCTTTTTTATTTTGATAGGGCTATTAGATTAGGTATAGGTGTTTTTTGTAATTTAGTTATTTTTGTTGTAATTTGATACTTTTTGTAATTTTTAGAGTAGTGTTAGGATTTTTTTAATGTGTAGTTTAGTTTAATTTAATTGGTAGTTAGTTTAATTGTAGTTTAACCCCTTAAGGACAAGGCCATTTTTCAATTTCCTTCCCTTAAGGACCAGGGCTATTTTTACATTTCTGCAGTGTTTGTTTTTAGCTGTAATTTTCCTCTTACTCATTTACTGTACTCACACATATTATTTACCGTTTTCCTCACCATTAAATGGACTTTCTAAAGATACCATTATTTTCATCATCCTATATTATAAAAGGCCAAGTGTTTGTCTGAAGCCGTCATGCGCAGTAGAGACAAACACTTGGCCTTGAGATAGGGAGGGAGCGCGAGGTACACAGCATACAAGCAGCTGTGAGATAGGGAGCGCGAGGTACACAAACAGCTGTGAGGTCTTCTGCGTGAGAAGCGTCCACGCACTCCCCAGACCTCACAGCTGTTTGTGGCCGACGGGAGCGTTGCGGTGGGGGCGTGGCCGGGCATCGCGAGGGGCGTGACCGGGCGGGTGTCGTCGCGATGGGGCGTGGCCGGGAGGGGTCCCGCGATGTGAACACAGAGCCAGAGAGGGAGCAGGAGAGGGGGGGAGAGAGAGACAAAGGGGGGGGGGGAGAGAGAGAGACAAAGGGGGGGGAGAGAGAGACAAAGGGGGGGGAGAGAGAGAGATAAAGGGGGGGGGAGAGAGAGAGACAAAGGGGGGGGAGAGAGAGACAAAGGGGGGGGGGAGAGAGACAAAGGGGGGGGAGAGAGACAAAGGGGGGGAGAGAGACAAAGGGGGGGGGGGAGAGACAAAGGGGGGGAGACAGACAAAGGGGGGGGAGAGAGACAAAGGGGGGGAGAGAGACAAAGGGGGGGGAGAGAGAAAAAGGGGGGGAGAGAGACAAAGGGGGGGGGAGAGGAGACAAAAGGGGGGAGAGAGACAAAGGGGGGGGAGAGATACAAAGGGGGGGAGAGAGACAAAGGGGGGGGAGAGAGACAAAGGGGGGGGGAGAGAGACAAAGGGGTTGGGAGAGACAAAGGGGGGGAGAGAGAGAAAGGGGGGGGGGAGAGAGAGACAAAGGGGGGGGAGAGAGACAAAGGGGGGGAGAGAGACGAAGGGGGAGGGGGAGAGAGACAAAGGGGGGGAGAGAGACAAAGGGGGGGAGAGAGACAAAGGGGGGGGAGAGAGACAAAGGGGGGGGAGAGACAAAGGGGGGGGAGAGAGACAAAGGGGGGGGAGAGAGACAAAGGGGGGGGGGAGACAAAGGGGGGGGAGAGAGACAAAGGGGGGGGAGAGAGACAAAGGGGGGGGAGAGAGAGACAAAGGGGGGGAGACAAAGGGGGGGAGAGAGACAAAGGGGGGGGGAGAGATAAGGGGGGGGAGAGACAAAGGGGGGGGAGAGAGACAAAGGGGGGGGAGCCAAAGAGAAGGGGGGGGAGCCAAAGAGGGGGGAGAGAGAGAGCCAAAGAGGAAAAAGAGCCAAAAAGGAGAGAGAGCCAAAGAGGGGGGAGAGAGTGCCAAAGAGGGGGGGGAGAGCCAAAGAGGGGGGGAGAGAGCCAAAGGGGGGGGGGGAGAGAGCGAGCCAAAGAGGAAAGAGAGCAAAAGAGGGGAGAGAGCCAAAGAGGGGAAGCAGAGCCAAAGAGGGGGGGGAAGAGCCAAAGAGGGGGGGGGGAGAGCCAAAGAGGGGGGAGAGAACAAAAGAGGGGGGAGAGAGCCAAAGAGGGGAGAGAGAGAGCAAAATAGGGGGGGAGCCAAAGAGGGGGGGAGCCAAAGGGGAGGGGAGAACCAAAGAGGGGGGAGAGAGAGAGCCAAAGAGGAAAGAGAGCCAAAGAGGAGAGAGAGCAAAAGAGGGGAGAGAGCCAAAGAGGGGGGAGAGAGAGCCAAAGGGGGGGGGAGAGCCAAAGGGGGGGGGAGAGAGCCAAAGGGAGGGGGAGCCAAAGAGGGGGGAGAGAGAGAGCCAAAGAGGAGAGAGAGCAAAAGAGGGGAGAGAGCAAAAGAGGGGAGAGAGCCAAAGAGGGGGGAGAGCAAAAGAGGGGAGAGAGAGAGCAAAAGAGGGGGGGAGAGAGAGAGCAAAGGAGAGGGGGGAGAGAAAGCAAAAGAGGGGAGAGAGAGAGAGAGCAAAGGAGAGGGGGGGAGAGAAAGCAAAAGAGAGGGGGGAGAGAAAGCAAAAGAGAGGGGGGAAGAGAGAGCAAAAGAGAGGGGGGAGAGAGCAAGGGGTGGAACCGCTTGTACTGCAAAAAATGGCCCGTGTACACGGGCTTTAGTACTAGTATCTTATAATTTACCATAAAAAATGATAAAATATGATGAAAAAAACACACTTTTTCTAACTTTGACCCCCAAAATCTGTTGCACATCTACAACCACCAAAAAACACCCATGCTAAATAGTTTCTAAATTTTGTCCTGAGTTTAGAAATACCCAATGTTTACATGTTCTTTGCTTTTTTGTAAGTTATAGGGCAATAAATACAAGTAGCACTTTGCTATTTCCAAACTTTTTTTTTTTTTTTTCAAAATTAGCACTAGTTACATTGGAACAAATGTGATCAAATAATAAAAATCGTTCACTTTTTCACAAACTTTTTCACAAATATTTGGTTTCTCACTGAAATTATTTAAATTATTTAAAAAGGTATCCCCTTTGTTCAGAAATAGCAGACTTTATGGCTTTGGCGTTGCTTTTTGGTAATTAGAAGGCCGCTAAATGCCGCTGCGCACCAAACTTGTATTATGCCCAGCAGTGACGGAGTTAATTAGGTAGCTTGTAGGGAGCTTAAAGGGTTAATTTTCACTTTAGTGTAGAGATCAGCCTCCCACCTGACACATCCCACTCCCTGATCCCTTCCAAACAGCTCTCTTCCCTCCCCCACCCCACAATTGTCCCCGCCATCTTAAGTACTGGCAGAAAGTCTGCCAGTACTAAAATAAAAGGGTTTTTTGTTATTTTTTTAAAAAAAATCTTATTCTGCTGTGTAGGTTCCCCCTTAGCCCCCAACCTCTCTGATTCCCCCCAAAGAGCTCTCTAACCCTCCCTGCACTAACTATTAGCCACCATTTTGGCTACTGGCAGCTGTAGTGTAGCTGCCCCCCTCCATACCCTACCCTCTCCCAGATCACTCCAAGATCCCCCTCCTCTGCACCCACCACCCTCTCCCAGCAATCTCAATTTGGACTGCGCCTAGATCCCGGTGCACACACACGCGTGCGCTCCTGCACACATCCGGCATGAAGAATAACTGGCCGGAAGGAAGTTCCCCAGCGATGGGCCACCCACCCACCTCCCTTCAATAGCTCCCACCCACCAACGATCGGCACCATCGCTGGCCGATGCAGAGAGGGCCACAGAGTGGCTCTCTCTGCATCGGTGTGCCTATAAATGTATTGCAGTGATGCCTCAATATCGAGGCATCACTGCAATACCTTGAAAGCAACTGGTAGCGATCAGGATCGCTTCCAGACGCTTGAAACCCCTGACAACATACAGGGTACGTCGCTGGTCTTTATAGACCAGTTTGTGTAAGACGTACCCTGTATGACATGCATCGTTAAGGGGTTAATAATTATCTTAGTTTAATTGTTAGTTTAAAATTAATTTATTTAGGGGGCGGAGCCTAGCTGCACACGGATGGATGTGTGAGAGCTGAGCTCCGGTACGTGATACAGCAAAATAGGTGAATAATGCCGTATAACTACACACCAAGAGGCTAACAAGGCAATGTGGTTGGTGGTACAGTTCCCGGCTACATTCCGGAGAGAAATTCTCTAAGAAAAAGTGAGGAAATCCGCCCGATAGCAACTGTGCAAGACACGCATATATGCAGCGGACGCCATCTTGGAGGCCATGCGCAGCTAACTACTATCTCTCTCGAAGTAGAAGAGGGAATGACTGTTGGTGGTTCTGATTCCACCGCTCGATTTGACACCAAGATGCAAAACCCGTACAAGAGGTAACTGGGTTTAAAGGGCACACAAACCACAAGAGGGGGACATAAAAAATAATGGCGATACATTACAGAAAGAGCGCCAAGATACGCACATAAACATCTCTCAGGCTGGTGAGCTTAGTCTTTGATGAACATTGAGTCTTATATTCTTGATTTTGCACACCATGGCTAGAATACCTCAATGAAAGGATTACAAACTGGGTAGATGCGATAGTGATGATATATAAAGCAAGCTGTAAGGACCACACACATCTGCAGAAAGTGAACTATCATTGAAAGACCTGAACCGGAACACTGCTGGCAGCTATTATAGATCTCACTGGTGTTTATGCAAAGGAGAACTAAGCCACAAATTTACCCACAATAAATGGGACGCTGTCTCTTGGCAGCAGCATCTGAGGGTACAAAAGATATATATATTCATCACTCTGCACAGAAACGAGCAAGGTTGCCTGCACTCCTGGCCTGATTCATAATGTCTACCAGAAGGTTTAAAAAAACGGACAAACTCAATAAGCTTACATCTATGGATACATTTCTTAGATCCAATGCAGCCCATAAACAGCTAGAAACTACCACAATGGAGGCAGAAGAGGATTCTGATTTAGAGTCTGAACAAAGCAAGCCTGCAGACGATCAAACACCGGTAACCAAAGCAGACCTCAGTATGCTGGTGTCAAAACAAGACATTGCATCAAATTTTGAAAAGCTCTGGGATAAAATTGATAGTCTACATACTACAGTGACTTCCAGTCTAACAGAAATCAAGAACGAAATGCTTGAAATGGGAAACAGGGTGGAAGCCCTAGAAAATGACAAGGAGGATATTGAGGAAAATGTAGCTGTTATGTCGCAAACAATCTCCCTCCAACAACAACAAATTGATGACCTCCAAGACAAAATGGAGGACATTGAAAATCGCACTAGGAGGTCGAACCTCCGGATAAAGGGTATACCGGAATCGATTGGACCAGCTGACCTTTTGCCTTATTTGCAAGGCCTCTTTAAAGCTATCACAGTGGCTACAGATGATACAGAATACCATATCGAAAGGGCCCACAGAGCACTCAGGGCCAGACCACAGAAAGATATGCCACCAAGGGATGTGATCATCAAATTCCTCAGGTTTCTTGATAAAGAAAAAATCTTGAATGCATCTCGGAAGAACCCCACGTTTAAATACCAGGGGAACGTGGTGCAATTCTTTCAGGATCTATGTGTGAAAACGCTACAACGACGGAGCACACTTCGACCATTAACCTCATTGCTCAGAAAACGCCAGATCACATATCGCTGGGGTTTTCCATTTGCCCTTAACATACTTAAAGATGGCAAGATAACTTCAATCAAGACAATACAGGAGATTCCTGGGGCTTGTAAGACCCTAGGTATCGAAGCACCGGACATACCGTCTGACCCCGATCTCGGGGAGAAGAGAGGGACACAAATCTTAACACATCCTCTCAAGAGATCCAGTTGGATTAAAGTGAATAATAAACGATCCAAGACATGATTCCTTATCTGACTGGAACTTTATTGGTGGCAGATCGAATTTAGGAGATTGGTGAGACTCTTTTCTAAAACACTATCAGAGATGTATTTTGAAAATTATATGCAATATAATTAGACTGTCGTGGATGGTGAGCTGAAACCACTAGAACTTATTTTGTATACACAGATTATTTTGTTAACCTAACACTGCTCTTCAATTTTATTATTCTTCATCCACTACCACCTATGGTAAACAAGGATAATAATATGATCTACAAAGTATCACTGGTTATATGTTATATCAATGCAAATTAGGGAAATTTTGTATTGTTGTTACTGTTTTTTATTACAGGATTATGTAAGTTTTGTTATGTTATTTAATTGGTTTGTTTTGTGCCAAGTCAACTGCATCTTCGTTAACACCTTTTTGGGGCGCTACACCGAGGTTAAAAATACAGGGACTATAGGAATAGACGTACAGAATAGCACAGAATCTGACACTTCAGGTTACCTAAATAACGAAAAGAGATGGTTATATACTGATGTATGCATTATTTTACTGAAATATTGTTATGGCTGAAAAACTACACTTACCTGGAGTAAACTTGATTTCACATAATGTGAGAGGCCTTAATTCAGACATAAAAAGGAGGACTGCACTAACACAATATAGAAAGCTTAAAGCAAATATTTTATTCTTACAGGAAACTCACTTTCTGAAAACACAAATACCTAAATATTGGTCCAAAGAATACTCACAACACTTTCATTCCACCGCTAACACTAAAACTAGGGGAGTCTCTATACTGATTCATTCATCCTTGGGTTTTGAACACAAAGACACAGTGAAAGATAGTGAGGGCCGCTATCTAATAGTGAGGGGGAATATACAGGGGACTGAAGTACTCCTATGCAATATCTATGCACCCAATGAGCAACAAGAACCATTCTTTAGATGTATTACTAATTTGCTTACCAACTGGTCCAGATCGAGAATCATACTGGCGGGGGATTTCAATATAGACCTTGTAGCATTAGGGAGGGCGACGACAGGGAACATTTCAAAAAAGAAAATAAGACAACAAAGCATAGCTAGGAAGGTTGGTGAACTATTCCGGCCACACGGGTTACAAGATACATGGGTCACACTGTACGGCGATACTACTGACACAACTTATTACTCCTCAGCGCATAAATGCTACACGAAAATTGATTATGTTTTCACAAGTCAAATATTGCAACCTACATTACGTGAGGCACATATACACACTTGTGTTTGGTCGGACCACTCTATTACACAGCTTCTTCTGGGATCCCTTATGGAACCAAACAGAACCAAAACATGGACTTTCGACCCGACCTGCCTGAAACACCCTACCACAAAAGACAGATTACTAAAAGACATGAGTGACTACTGGAGAATCAATACAGACTCCACAACAAACCCTATCTTGGTGTGGGCAGCCCACAAATCAGTTTTCAGAGGACTATTAATAAAAGAAAAAACAAAATACAAAAAACAAGCTAACATTCGCTATCTGCAGCTCCAGCAAGACATTAATCTTTTAGAAAAGGAACATAAACAGACTGGCTCCCAAGATATATTGAACTCCCTAAACCAAAAGAAGGCAGATCTACTAACATTATTAAACAACAATTCTATTAGGGCAGCCCAAAGACTTAAAGCTAATTATTTTATCTATGCAAATAAGCCTGATAGGTATTTAGCTAAAAAAATTAGAGAGGAGTACCAGTCAATGTCCATTCCACATATACAGAACACATCAGGCAATATCACATCTCACCCACAAGAAATTGTGAACACTTTTGCAGATTACTATAAAAAGCTATATGATGGGGAAAAAGTCCAACACAACACCCAAACGCAGACTATTCTCGAGAGGTTTTTGAACTCCGCGAAGCTGCCACAATTAACTGAGGAAGATCGAGACCAGTTAAACTCAGCTGTTACACATGCTGAAGTGGTATTGGCCATAAAGGAGCTCAAACCAGGCAAAGCCCCGGGACCGGATGGATTCCCGGGGGAATACTATAGGCTTTTTAAACAGCTATTGACCCCCCACATAGTTAAATTTGCCAACCATGTACTGGAGGGCCAACCTATACCCGCTGACCTCCTACAAGCCAAGATAATTGTAATTCCCAAAAAAGGTAGAAATGCTTCGCTGTGTTCAAACTATAGACCCATATCCTTAATAAACCAGGATATGAAAATCTTGACCAAAATACTTGCCAATCGCCTGAAACACATCTTACCCTCGATCATACATCCAGATCAGGTTGGCTTTGTAAAAAATAGAGAGGCTCCAGATAATATCAGACGAATGATTACGGTTATAGACTACTTACAACGCGAGCGGACGCCTTCTCTGATCCTGTCATTGGATGCGGAGAAGGCGTTCGATAGAGTGGACTGGGTATACATGAACACAGTGCTGATAAAGATGGGATTTAAGGGATCTTTCATGAAAGCAATGAAAAGCTTATATTCAACACCAACAGCATATATCAGAGCAATAGGACACCAATCTGCAACTTTTAAAATTCTCAATGGCACAAGACAGGGTTGCCCACTTTCGCCCCTCCTTTTTGCACTCTGCATCGAGCCATTAGCTGCAAACATAAGAAATTCCCCAATCATTACTGGCTTGCAAATACAGCAGTCCCAGCACAAAATCGCACTATTTGCGGACGATGTGCTGCTGACAGTAACAAAACCACTCATTTCTCTCCCTCACATATATGACATCATACAACAATTTTCGGACGTTTCGGGATACAAATTAAATTTAGATAAATGCGAAGCACTCCCATTAAATTTACCAAAGCAGACCATCAAACTGATTGAAACAAATTTTGATTTTGACTGGGTGAAAAGCGATTTGAAATATTTGGGGATAAAACTAACGACACACTCTTCTCACCTATATAAAGCTAACTATATACCCATGTTTAAGTCGATTAGAGCTGATTTGCAGAAATGGAAGAGTTATAATTTCTCCTGGTATGGGAGGCTTTCATCAATTAAGATGACGGTACTCCCGAGACTCCTGTATTTGTTCCGTACCTTACCCATAAGCATAGATAAATCTGACCTAAAAGCTCTTCAAACAGACCTTCATAAATATCTTAGAGGGTCTAGACACGCAAGGATACCTCATGACACACTCACTAGGCATAGACAGCTGGGGGGAGTGGGACTCCCAAATCTAAGGGACTATTACTCGGCAGCTAGACTGGCCCAAAACTCTCTCTTAGGGAGAAGACAGGAGGACATACTATGGCCTAAATTAGAAGCACTCGTAGGGGGCTATGATGACCCAGGAGATATACTATGGGGTAAAAATACTGGTGAGAGACTTAAGATTTCTCAGAACCTAATTACCAAGACGACGATCAAACAACTAGAAATATATAACAAACAATATGCATTTTTACCGGCTAATTCTTTAATAAGACCCATAAAATATATAGTTTCCAGAGAATCTAGTCGCCTCATAGATAAATGGGCACACAAAGATTTATATAGAATAGCAGACTTCTTGGTCAACAAGAAAATTATAACGTATCAACAGCTTCAAGATAAACTTGGAATGATACGTCTTCCCTGGTTTTTATACTTACAGATAGCTTCGGCTGTTACATCATATCTTAGGCTTGGAATAGAGACCAAAGGCACAACCATCTTTGAGAGGTTGTGCAGTGCGGAGTTTAGACAGAAAAGTGCGGTATCACATTTATATTTACACATCCAAGAATCACACACAACAACAAAATCTCCTGTCATTCTTCGGTGGGAAGCGGACTTAGAGAGAACATTTGACTTAACAACATGGAACCAGATTTTTTTAAACTCAGCTAGAGGCTTATTGGGAGCGGATCTGAGGGAAAACAATATAAAGACAACTTTTCGCTGGTATTTGACCCCTCTAAAAACAGCGCACATGGTTCAGGGAGGCACCACACAGTGTTATAGAGGTTGCACGCAATTAGGTACATATTTTCATATGTGGTGGGAATGCCCAAATGTTCAGAGGGTTTGGCTAGACCTGTCCAAGATGTTAACCACCATATTAGAGGAGCAAGTTATATTGACACCTATGCAGGCACTATTGAACGTCGATGATTTGAGGTTTAACACACCAATAAATAAGTTAATTAGAATCTTATGTACAGTGACCCGCACAGCTATAGCAAAATACTGGAAAATAGGAGTGCCAGAAGGGGGGGAGATACTTGGAAGGATTAAAAACATGTTTGACATGTGTCAGACAGCTGCTTATATACAGGATACAGTTGAAGTCTTCAACCAAGTTTGGTTCTATTGGATTCTAAATGAGAAGCAAATATAAGGACGAGATAAAAGGAGAGACAGAAGGAGACAAGGATATAAGTATAGGAGAAGATGGGAGGGATTGGAAGGTGCGCTCTGAGGGTTCTTGAGATACGATGATTTGTTAAGAAACGTTTATTGATCACTTATTAATATGATTTATGCAGTTGACTGGCATAGGGGTTACATTAGTTAAATATGTTGATTGTTATATATGTTCAGATACAGAAAATTAAATAAATAATTGTTGGCTTCAATAGGAGCTATGATTAACGACACATGGTAAAGAGTGACTAACAGAACTCATTAAAAAGGAGGAAGCGGTGGACCATTAGAATCTGTTAAATGGCTTACATTTGTTTGAAATTTGTCAACTGTTTTTTTTTCCACCGAACTGACCCATGTATTATTCACACTGTACAACAATAATAAAAACTATTTCAATCTAAAATTAATTTATTTAATTTGACAGGTAAGTTTTAATTTAATTTAAGATAGGGAAATTTTTAAAGTTAGGGGGGCGTTAGGTTTAGGGGTTAATAGTTTATTTTAGTATATTTAGTTTGAGGGGCTTTTGGTTTAGGGTTTAATAGTTTATTTAAGTATATTTCATTGTGGGGGGCTTGCGGTTTAGGAGTTAATAGGTTTATTATAGCGGCGGTGTGGGCGGACGGCAGATTAGGGGACAATTATATTTAAATAGTGTTTGCGATGCGGGAGGACAGCGGTTTAGGGGTTAATAGGTTTATTATAGTGGCGACGATGGGGAGCGGTTGAATAGGGGTTAATACATTTTAATAGTGGTGGTGATGTCTGGAGCAGCAGATTAGGGGTTAATAACTTTATAGTGTTTGCGATGCGGGGGGTCTCAGTTTAGGGATTAATAGGTAGTTTATGGGTGTTAGTGTACTTTTTAACACTTTAGTTATGAGTTTTATGTTACAGCTTTGTAGCGTAAAACTCATAACTGCCGACTTTAGATGGCGGTACGGATCTTCTGGTTATAGAGTGTACCGCTCACTTTTTGGCCTCTCTGGCAAACTCGTAATACCGGTTTCTATGGAAGTCCCATTGAAAAAGGACGTTGCGTGACAGGCTAAAAGGTGTGCGGTACACCTATACAGACAAGACTTGTAATACAGCGTTAGGGAAAATGAAGCGTTATGGGCCATAACGATGCTATTTGACTCATAACGCAAAACTCATAATCTAGCTGAATGCTCTTTAAATCCCAGCTATTTAGAAATACTTAACACCTCTGCTCTGTAATTTCCTCTTAATCCTAACCAACATAAGGAATCTTGAAAATGCCTTGTGTCACTGTTGCAACTATAACATGACACTCTACCCGACCGCTTCTTTCTTCCTATCCTCAGTCTGTAAAATGTAAGCTCTCTGCAGTAGAACCCTATGTGGTGTAAGAGCCTGACCTAGAATCATTCAGTATATGATTTATATAAATGATGTGCGTGCATGAGGATGTGGTGACACTTTTGAATGAGTCCATGAAAAACAAGCAAATTAAAAAAACATCTCAACACAAAACATTCAGGGCTAGATTACAAGTGGTGTGCTAACTGTTGCGCACAAGCAATATCAGGTTTTTACGTGTCAGAAATTGCACATTTGGCAAGTTAAAAGAAAACGCAATTGCAAGAGTGCCAGCGCATTTTACGCTCTCCAAGTTAGTGCGACAAACCCTTGTGTAAATAGTAGTGCATTAAAAAAGTCGCACTAAACACAACATAAATACATTCAAAATTACAGTTACATTAATATAAATCTATCTAGTAAAATATATTCATAGAAATATTTAAAAAAAAGTTATGGTGGCGGAGCTTGCCAGCATGAGGAGCAGGCATCTGTGTTTAGAGCTCCTCAGTCATATCTGATTAAATTGGACAAACATCTAATTTTTGAATGACTTAAACCTTTAAAATTCTCAGGAACTATGGACAACAACATCATTTTGGTCCTTTCAGGAATAAAAAACAGAAAAGAAATCTGAACTGTGGACTTTGGAATTACTTTGGCAGCATTGCGATCAGGGGCCTGCAACATCTACTGTGATATCGTTGATATGTTTTTCCCTTCCATTCCCCTACTATCTGCTAAATAGATATGGAGGCTACATTAAGCAAATTCGAGGACGATGCCTGCGAGGCGTTGAAGTACCATTACACAGAATTGAACCTACTTCTAGCGCATCTTCTCAAAAAGGTATCTACCTCACATGTTATGCAAGATGGCGGCGAAGAATCAATATTTTTTAGGAGTAGACCGGAAGCCTCAGCAGGGGTTGGAAGACTCAGAGATCAAGCCACTAACAGCTATATGACAGATATGTCTGAAATATCGGAAAATCAGGAGTGGCGATATCTGACTGTAATGGAAATTGCTAGCCGTTCACATCTTAATTATATGCCAATGCATTTTATACCTCCGGAAGCAGCGGTCATCTGGTCAGGAGACTGCGACCATCAGTGCGGCACAGACGGTGTGAGATCACAGGGCAAGCTGAGTTCGCTGATCCTTGCAGGTGCGGCACCAGATCTGGAGGAAGCTGATGGAAAGAAGCTGTGCCCTTATGCAGATGATTTCTTGGGAGCGACATTACTTACGCCGACACAGACTCATATGCCTGACTTTTGCGCTCTGCTTCCAAGGAAGGGAGATGCCTACCATTTCCCAAGTATGTGCCATAGAAGTGTTATACAGAGACCATCTATCTGGGTCTGTGCGCCCTCCATTCAAATACCCATGCCAGAGTTTAGGACAACACCTATTATGGGCATAGGTTAAAAGACAGGTTCAATGGCTATCGATATTAGCCTAAATTTAACCCTTAGGGGATGTGTAATGTAAACCCTTCACTTGTTCTGTTAATTTCCATATGCAACACACTACCACAAAACGGTCATTGCAGTGTTTAATGTGTTCTGATATCTGCATCATTATTCTTCATTGTGTTATGTGAAGATGTATACAAATTCAGTGTATTCTTTTCTAGTTACATGCTACCTTTTATGCAAGTGCTTTGAATATATATGCCTCAGAAGTAAAAGTGTTTATGTTTCACAGAAGTAATTTCTATTTCAGCTAATATTTATTTAATTTCACATAGGGAGCAGCCACATTATAGGTTCCAAACTGTAATATATCTATAGACCAGTGACGTGCAGTGAAGTCTGAGGCTGGTGAGGCACTTGCTATGATATGCTCGACAAACCCATATATGAACCACCTAACAGATGTAGCTTAAAAAAAAGGATTGTGAACAGTACTTAAACTAGCCTTGAACTAGAGGTTAAATGACATATAAATATTTGTGTCACTGGCTGTGTGTGCCGTGTGTGTGTATTGATGGTAAAAAGAAATAAAATAATTGCCCGAGAGTAACAGGTGACAGTCAGACGCCATTTCTGCACTGTGGAGAATCTCTGGCAATTATTTTATTTCTTTTTACCATCAATACACACACACGGCACACACAGCCAGTGACACAAATAATTATATGTCATTTAACCTCTCTAAACAGCAAATAAAATATAGTTAAAGGGACATACTCTATTAGAATCATGCTAGTTTTATTTTGGCTTTCCTATCCCTTTAAAGGAATATGAAACCCATTTTTTTTTCTGTCATGATTCCGATAAAGCAGCAGTTTTAAGCAACTTTCTAATGTACTCCTATTATCATTTTTTTGAGGAGTACATTAGAAATTTGCTTCAAATTACTGCTGTATCTGAATTCTGAAATAAAAAAATATTGGTTTCATATCCCTTGAAAGTTTTTAACACACACATGCTGCTGAGCATATCTAGATATTTTTATTTTCACAAAAAAATAAGTGATCAATACTGCAAACACTACTTCTGCCACTATGTGGTGCTCAAGACATTAGGTATGCTGTTCAACAAAGGATTAAAAGAGAGTAAATTACATAATAATACAATTACATTAGAAAGTTTGCAATTTTTATCAGAATCATGGAAGTTTAATACTTTAGCCCTGCTACTCATTTTTGCCAAGACAGTTAGCAAGCACGTGGCATGCTAAGTTATGTAAACAGTGCTACTGTTAACCCAAAATTTACCAATGAATAGCATTAATTTTTTTTTATTTGCGTAAGAAAATAAATGTTTTCAAAATCCAAGGTGTTTAGGGGTCCTAACAATGAATATCATTGCTGCACATTTATTTTATTATTCAATCCCTTGATGTCAGGACTAGACTAGTAAAGCAAAACGAACCAAAAGCTCATAATACAGTAGTATAAAACAAATGTGAGTGGGATCACAGCAGTAATGCAACAAGTAATAAAGGAGATTAAGTACACAAAGTCTCAAGGTAACCGTGAGGTAAATATTAGCAAAACATGGTAAAAGTCAGGTAAGGAGGTTTGTGCACAAGCAACAGTTACTTATTAAGTAGGTTAGGCTGAATGAGAGTCTCTTGTTAAGGCAGCTGGTGCTCAGCAAGCAGAGTAGTCAGAGTGATAGACCTTAGGTAAGTTCATATTCAGGCAGAGTGACAGTCTCTTGTAAAAGCAGTTGTTGCTTAGTAAGCAGGTTAATCACAATGATACATTTCAGACAAGTTCATATACAGCATATAACTCCAATTTCAGTAACAATGTTGTCCGCTTATCATAGCATAAACACAGGAGGACTTATGTTGTGAAAGTCATATGGTAAAAGGTTTTGAGTTACCTGTGATCCGTAATGATGGTGTTGCAGAAATACTCACTGAACAGGTTTAGAGTAGCAAAGTAACTGCTCCCCGTAACAACTGTGAGTCCTAGAAGCTGAGCACTGTGTGGTTTCACAGCAGACTGAGAGCAGCAGCGCCGCGGAGGTAGATGATGTCAGACAATCCAGGAAGGCAGGAACAGCCGGATAAACGCTCTGTGAATGGTGCTGCAGGTGGCAACAGTCTCTCCTTCCTAGTTCTCTTTGCCGCCAGTACTGCGCTGCGCTCAGAATCAAGCTATCTTGCGCATGTGCAGGGAGCCAATCAACAACGGTCACGTTCTCCTGGGGCTGTCAATCACCAGGAGAACATGTCCTCTGATTGGCTCCTTCGCTAAGAGGCACTACGAGTGATGCCTCCTATTGGCCTATTTTTTCCACACTGACGTTCGGTCAGCCTGTGGCAGCCAGTGGGTGATGTTCTCTTCGTTACTGTGGGATTTAAAAAAATGCACCCATGCTACGCAATGGAGAAGTAGAAAAGTACACTGCCTCTCCATAGCATAACATGGGGAGAAAAAAAGGTTAATATTTTTTGTTTAGTAGCCAGCAGGTGTCACTCTAATTATCAAAATATGCACCTATGTTGCGCAATGGAGTATGTAAAGTACACTGTCTGCATCTCCATAGCGTAACATGGGGGAGAAAAAAAAGTAATTTTTTTTTTAACACAATTTTTTTTCCATTTATATTAAATTTAAATAAACTTTGGGGGCCAAAATGGCAGGGGAGGCCCTGCCTCCCCTGTCTCCTAAGTCCTATCTGCTTTACTTTGGTTATGTTATATTGCTGGAGGTCCTTCTGTAAAACACACATACAGCTCATAAGTCATGATGCTTACTACTTCTTATTCATGCTGCCTAACTGTTGAAGTCTCTCTAAATATTTTTAGATTAATCAAACAGCTAATAACTCTCATGATATGTGGACTCATCTTATCCATTCTATCACTAAGACCTATAATCATTCTGTTTCCACTCATAACAGATAGTGTGTTTGCGTTTCTTATAAATTATATTATTGCCCTGTATTCATTGATTATGTTATGCTAATTTAAGGACTGCTCACTTCTGGCATGTTGTTTAGAGGTGCAGTATTATATGTCAACATCTTCAAAGCATGCAGGCATTATCTTTTGCACTTTAAAGAGGTTACCAAGGGATACATATGAGATATATTCTTAACACTCACACCCTAGGAACTAGGGTATCTAAGTTAGATGAAATTTGATCTATTATACTAAATACTGGAGTGTGCTGCCTGCTGCCGGGGCGGCATACTGTAGTGCTCCTGTAGTGGATTATTTTATTTCCAAAAGATACCTTTAAAATTATGCATACACGGTATCCCATGTCTACTAAGCTAGTGCATTAGATGTAACCTATTTATATAGATATCCACCCGACACAAAGTGCATAATGCTGGACAACCTATGCTTGTACACTAGAATTTCGTGGTACTAAACTGTTATTTTCTTAAGGTGCCTAAAGTTATACTATTCCTTTCTCTTGGTTTACACGCCTGTACTAGTACACATTTACTTTGTTGACTTAGAACTTATATGCCCTCATTACTCAGAAATAATTTATTTAGCTATGTTTCATTATTACTCACGCCGTTAAGTTACTACACGCTAGAATGCTAACATCCACAGTGATACCACCTCTACACTGCCGCCATATATACTTGCAATCAGGCCATTAATCTATAATTGCTGGCTCCTGCTATATATATAAGTTGTGAAAGTTTTTGTTTAGTGTTTATGTTTTATTGAAGAATTTTACAGGAAGTGCAGAATTATTAGGCAAATGAGTATTTTGACCACATCATCCTCTTTATGCATGTTGCCTTACTCCAAGCTGTATAGGCTCGAAAGCCTACTACCAATTAAGCATATTAGGTGATGTGCATCTCTGTAATGAGAAGGGGTGTGGTCTAATGACATAAACACCCTATATCAGGTGTGCATAATTATTAGGCAACTTCCTTTCCTTTGGCAAAATGGGTCAAAAGAAGGACTTGACAGGCTCAGAAAAGTCAAAAATAGTGAGATATCTTGCAGAGGGATGCAGCACTCTTAAAATTGCAAAGCTTCTGAAGCGTGATCATCAAACAATCAAGCGTTTCATTCAATATATTCAACAGGGTCGCAAGAAGCGTGTGGAAAAACCAAGGCGCAAAATAACTGCCCATGAACTGAGAAAAGTCAAGCGTGCAGCTGCCAAGATGCCACTTGCCACCAGTTTGGCCATATTTCAGAGCTGCAACATCACTGGAGTGCCCAAAAGCACAAGGTGTGCAATACTCAGAGACATGGCCAAGGTAAGAAAGGCTGAAAGACGACCACCACTGAACAAGACACACAAGCTGAAACGTCAAGACTGGGCCAAGAAATATCTCAAGACTGATTTTTCTAAGGTTTTATGGACTGATGCAATGAGAGTGAGTCTTGATGGGCCAGATGGATGGGCCCGTGGCTGGATTGGTAAAGGGCAGAGAGCTCCAGTCCGACTCAGACGCCAGCAAGGTGGAGGTGGAGTACTGGTTTGGGCTGGTATCATCAAAGATGAGCTTGTGGGGCCTTTTCGGGTTGAGGATGGAGTCAAGCTGAACTCCCAGTCCTACTGCCAGTTTCTGGAAGACACCTTCTTCAAGCAGTGGTACAGGAAGAAGTCTGCATCCTTCAAGAAAAACATGATTTTCATGCTGGACAATGCTCCATCACACGCGTCCAAGTACTCCACAGCGTGGCTGGCAAGAAAGGGTATAAAAGAAGAAAATCTAATGACATGGCCTCCTTGTTCACCTGATCTGAACCCCATTGAGAACCTGTGGTCCATCATCAAATGTGAGATTTACAAGGAGGGAAAACAGTACACCTCTCTGAACAGTGTCTGGGAGGCTGTGGTTGCTGCTGCACGCAATGTTGATGGTGAACAGATCAAAACACTGACAGAATCCATGGATGGCAGGCTTTTGAGTGTCCTTGCAAAGAAAGGTGGCTATATTGGTCACTGATTTGTTTTTGTTTTGTTTTTGAATGTCAGAAATGTATATTTGTGAATGTTAAGATGTTATATTGGTTTCACTGGTAAAAATAAATAATTGAAATGGGTATATATTTGTTTTTTGTTAAGTTGCCTAATAATTATGCACAGTAATAGTCACCTGCACACACAGATATCCCCTAAAATAGCTATAACTAAAAACAAACTAAAAACTACTTCCAAAACTATTCAGCTTTGATATTAATGAGTTTTTTGGGTTCATTGAGAACATGGTTGTTGTTCAATAATAAAATTAATCCTCAAAAATACAACTTGCCTAATAATTCTGCACTCCCTGTATATTACAGTCAATATTTATTTAGCTTAACTTAGGGTGCTGTTGCGTTTTGTTACTAGAACAAATCATCTACTCCTGTTGGGCCCCTCTCCTCCCTTTCCCGTCGGTACTCTTTTTTCCTACATCGCCTATAGCTGGCACTTCCCCAGGAGAGGAGCTCATCTAGAAGCCCCATATATTTTATATTTCATACATATTTATATTCCCCCTTGAGCATAACTATATCAGGAGTTACCCTTAATCGTTTTATATACAAAAGTCTAGAGACCCAAAACTTTATCAGACAGTTGCATTCTCTGGCTCCACCCCCCTCCCCCCCTAATAATGCCCCCCCATACTGTTTACTACATGCATAAAACATTGCTACATTAGAAATTTGACACCTCTTTATCTCTCTTCACCTCTTCTTTTGGCTACCACCGAGCGGTGTTTACCCGCTGATGTTGGTCAAACGAAGATACCATGTTATCAGAAATAAGGACAGAGGACTTAGATATTAACTATTTTATTTTTTCCACTCCTCTTACGGTTCTCCTCCCTGAGGAACACACAAATGTCTTGAGAGGAAGGTGCAAAACATTTACAGGCTGTTTTGTGCATTAATGCAATGTTATTATTCTAAAATATATCACTGGAAATGTATAATTTTTGTGGTTATCATTCTAAGTGTCATATTGTTTCCTATATCAATTGGCTCATGAGCAGTCATCGAATTAACCACTGTTAAATGCTATCCAATATGTTATAAAACGAGATTCTCAAGTTATAGATAACTAAGTATTATACAATTATCACTAGTTGTGATTTAACGGTAAATTGTGTGTCCACTGTGTGGTAACTGCCTGCTTTGTTCATGTATAGTACTTGTTATACAATGTTGTTGTCTTTTTATGTGTCTCAAGAATCTCAATAAAAGATTATTTAATAAAAAATAAAAAAAAGTTATAAGGGTTAAAAGCTATATGGTATATGACAAGGTTTTTGACTGCAAAGGCTATATTCAATATATACATACAAATACATATCTAAATATTTATATTAATATATATGTATATGTGTACATATGTATTTAAGTATTTCTGTGTTTTACTGTATATTTACTGTACACATTTCACATTCCAATGTTCTTTACTTACAAGATAATGTAATTTTTATTGTAAATACATATTTCTATATACAGTATCTCACAAAAGTAAGTACACCCCTCACATTTTTGTAAATATTTTATTATATCTTTTCATGTGACAACACTGAAAAAATTACACTTTGCTACACTGTGAAGTAGTGAGTGTACAGCCTGTATAACAGTGTATATTTGCTGCCCCCTCAAAATAACTCAACACACAGCCATTAATGTCTAAACTGTTGGCACTAAAGTGAGTACACCCCTAAGTGGAAATGTCCAAATTGGGCTCAATTAGCCATTTTCCCTCCTCGGTATCATGTGAATTGTTAATGTTACAAGGTCTCAGGTGTGACTGGGGAGCAGGTGTGTTAAATTTGGTGTTATCGCTCTCACACTCTCTCATACTGGTAACTGGAAGTTCAACATGGCACCTCATGGCAAAGAACTCTCTAAGGATCTAAAAAAATGTTGCTCTATATAAAGATGGCCTACGCTATAAGAAGATTGCCAAGACCCTGAAACTGAGCTGCAGCGTGGTGGGCAGGACCATACAGCAGTTTCACAGGACTGGTTCCACTCAGAACAGACATCACCATGGTCGACCAAAGAAGTTGAGTGCACGTGCTCAGCGTCATATCCAGAGGTTGTCTTTGGGAAATAGACGTATGAGTGCTGCCAGCATTGCTACAGAGGTTGAAGGGGTGGGGGTCAGCCTGTCAGTGCTCAGACCATACGCCGCACACTGCATCAAATTGGTCTGCATGGCTGTCGTCCCAGAAGAAAGCCTCTTCTAAAGATGATACACAAGAAAGCCTGAAGACAAGCAGACAAGCAGACTAAGGACATGGATTACTGGAACCATGTCCTGTGGTCTAATGAGACCAAGATAAACTTATTTGGTTAAGATGGTGTCAAGCGTGTGTGTCGGTAACCAGGTGAGGAGTATAAAGACAAGTGTGTCTTGCCTACAGTCAAGCATGGTGGTGGGAGTGTTATGGTCTGTGCCTGCATGAGTGCTGCCGGGCACTGGGGAGCTACAGTTCATTGAGTGAACCATGAATGCCAACATATACTGTGACATACTGGAGCAGAGCATGATCCCCTCCCTTCAGAGACTTGGTCACAGGGCAGTATTCCAACATGATAATGACCCCAAACACACCTTCAAGACGACCACTGCCTTGCTAAAGAAGCTGAGGATAAAGGTGATGGACTGGCCAATCATATATCCAGACTTAAACCCTATTGAGCATCTGTGGGGCATCCTCAAACAGAATGTGGGAGCTCAAGGTTTCTAACATCCACCAGCTCCGTGATGTCATCATGGAGGAGTGGAAGAGGACTCCAGTGGCAACCTGTGAAGCTCTGGTGAACTCCATGCCCAAGAGGGTTAAGGCAGTGCTGGAAAATAATAGTGGCCACACAAAATATTTACACTTTCGGCCCAATTTGGACATTTCTTCAGTGTTGTCACATGAAAAGATATAATAAAATAATTACAAAAATGTGAGGGGTGTACTCACTTTTTGTGAGATACTGTATATCTGTATATACCTATACCTGTATATCTATTTCTATAGATCTATAGCTTTATAAAACTATTTTACATTAACATTAACAGATATTTATAGAAATATATCTATACTATAATCCCGTTTGTAACGTGTCCGTCGTCGTCGTCGCCAGTTGCGCACGCACCCTCAAAGGAATGTTGGCTGCGTGAGGTAGCCAAAAGAATCCACCTGGATGCAGCGTAGGCAACCCTGAAGCCTTAAAAAAAAAAACTGCGCAACCGCCCGCACGAAATAACTAAAAAACATGTAACCACCCACAAGAAATAAAGATAAAAACACAAAACCACTCCCGCACGAAGTATAACAAAAAAACTAACCTCCCGCACAAAGTATTAACAAACACCTAAACCGTCAACCCCCACATCGCAAAATAATAAAGTTATTAACCCCAATCTTCAAATAACATAATTAAAATATTAACCCCTTAATTGCAAACCACCCACATCGCAATAAACCTAATTAACCTATTAACCCCTAAACCGCAAAACCCCCACATCGCAAAAAACCTATTTAACCTATTAACTCTTAAACCACCAACCACCCACATCGCAATTAACCTATTAACCCCTAAACTGCCAAACCACCACATCGCAATAACCCTAATTAATATTTTAACCCCTATACCGCAACCCCCCACAACACAAGTAACTAATTTAATTACTAAGCCCCCTAACCTAACACCCCCTAAATTAAACCCAATTACTACTAAATTACAATTAAAATAAAAAATTTTAAATCTTCTAGCTTCATCCGGAGTTAAGGCAGCGCAGAGCGGAGGTCCGGAGCTGTGTTCCTGATGCCTAGATCCTCAACGGCGGAGGCCCCTCTTCATGCGATCGTCCGTCGCACACTGAAGATTGAATGCAAGGTACCCCATATTTATTGGGGTACCTTGCATTCCTATTGGCTGAAATTTTGAAATCAGCCAATAGGATGAGAGCTAATAAAATATTATTGGCTGATTTGAAATTGATTGGGGTACCTTGCATTCAATCTTCAGTCTACTATGGACAATGGATGAAGAAGAGCCTCCATGCCGCCGAGGAACGCCCACACCGCCATTGAGGGCCACCGCTGAGGATCCAGGCATCATTAACACAGTTCAGAAACCTCTGCACCGCCTTTTTTGGGGCTTGAAAAAGAGCTGATTGCCCATTTAAGGGCAGTAAAATAGCTGAATACCCTTTTAAGGGCAATGCCCATATAAATGACCCTTTAGGGGCAATGGGTAGTTTAGTTTTTTAGTGTTAGTTTTTTTTATTTTGGGGCGTTTGGTGGGTGGGGGGGTTACTGTTAGGGGGACTTAGTATTTTTTAGAGGTAAAAGTGCTGTTTAACTTAGGGCAATGCCCTACAAAAGGCCCTTTAAAAGGGCTATTAGTAGTTTAGTATTAGATTAGGGGGTGTTTTTATTTTGGGAGGGATTTTTTATTTTTATATGGGTATTAGTTTAGGTTTAATTTTTCTATTTTGGATAGCTTTGTTTATTTTTTTCTGTAATCTTATTTTTTCTATATTTTGCAACTTTAACTTGGGGGTTTGTATTTTTTAAACATAGACTGCCCTCTGGGCAGGCTTATCGCCTAGTATTTAATAATAAAAACAAAAAAAACTGTATGTGAAGAACTAAGGTATGTAAAATATTCATAACGCGCATCAGGGTTTGCGCATACCTATACCTGTATATCTATTCCTACATACATATTTTACATTAACATTAGCAGATATTTATAGAAATATATATTTAATAATAACGTGCATCGGGGTTTGCACTTTAGGTCTAATGCAATGTCAGGTTAGCGCACATAAAGAATTACTAATTTTATGTTGTGTTATTGAAAAAATAAATATAAAATATTTAAAAAAAAGATATAATAATTATTAAAAATGATTATACAAACTGTAAAAAATGCTAAATAATCCATAGTATATATAAGTATATATAATAGTTTTTTATAATTATTTTTATTATTTTTCAAATATTTTATATTTAATATTTCAATAACACAATATAAGATTAGTAATTATTCATGAGCACTAACCTGTCATCGCGATTTTGGTCTAACATGGTGTCGGTTTAGCACACATGAAAAATTGCTATCCTCAATGCACAATATTGAAATATTAATAAAAATGCAGAACAATTATTATGCATACTGTATAAAATATTCATATATACCTGTATGTATTCTATGGCTTATTTAGCATTTTAACAAAATGTATATTTTGTAATAGTTTTTCAATAACGCGCATTGAGGTTAGAAATTCTTTATGTGCGCTAACCCGACACAGCATGAGACCTAAATCACGTTATTCATATATACATTTCTATGCCCTTTTCATAGAAAAAAAATGTAATCTTCATTATATATATATAACATAATTTATGTAAGAACTTACCTGATAAATTAATTTATTTCATATTGGCAAGAGTCCATGAGCTAGTGACATATGGGATATACAATCCTACCAGGAGGGGCAAAGTTTCCCAAACCTCAAAATGCCTATAAATACACCCCTCACCACACCCACAATTCAGTTTAACGAATAGCCAAGCAGTGGGGTGATAAAGAAAGGAGTAGAAAGCATCAACAAAGGAAGTTTGGAAATAATTGTGCTTTATACAAAAAATCATAACCACCATAAAATAAAATAAAAACAGCCATATTCCGCTGAAAAAATTAATCCACAACCCAAAAAAATAAGTTTATTTTCATTTTTGAAAGAAAAAACTTAAATCAAAAGCAGAAGAAACAAACTGAAACAGCTGCCTGAAGAACATTTCTACCAAAAACTGCTTCCGAAGAAGCAAATACATAAAAACGGTAGAATTTAGTAAATGTATGCAAAGAGGACCAAGTTTCCGCTTTGCAAATCTGATCAACTGAAGCTTCATTCTTAAAAGCCCACAAAGTGGAGACTGATCTAGTAGAATGAGCTGTAATTCTCTGAGGCGGGGCCTGACCCAACTCCAAATAAGCTTAATGAATCAAAAGTTTCAACCAAGAAGCCAAGGAAATAGCAGAAGCCTTCTGACCTTTCCTAGGACCAGAAAATAAAACAAATAGACTGGAAGTCTTCCTGAAATCTTTAGTAGCTTCCACATAATATTTCAAAGCTCTTACCACATCCAAAGAATGTAAGGATCTTTCCAAAGAATTCTTAGGATTAGGACACAAGGAAGGGACAACAATTTCTCTACTAATGTTGTTAGAATTCACAACCTTAGGTAAAAATTGAAAAGAAGTCTGCAAAACTGCCTTATCCTGATGAAAAATCAGAAAAGGAGACTCACACGAAAGAGCAGATAACTCAGAAACTCTTCTAGCAGAAGAGATGGCCAAAAGGAACAACACTTTCCAAGAAAGTAGTTTAATGTCCAAAGAATGCATAGGTTCAAATGGAGGAGCCTGTAAAGCCTTCAAAACCAAATTAAGACTCCAAGGAGGAGAAATTGATTTAATAACAGACTTAATACGAACTAAAGCCTGTACAAAACAGTGTATATCAGGAAGTATAGCAATCTTTCTGTGAAATAAAACAGAAAGAGCAGCGATTTGTCCTTTCAAGGAACTTGCAGACAAACCCTTATCCAAACCATCCTGAAGAAACTGTAAAATTCTAGGAATTCTAAAAGAATGCCAGGAGAATTTATGAGAAGAACACCATGAAATGTAAATCTTCCAAACTCTATAATAAATCTTTCTAGAGACAGATTTATGAGCTTGTAACATAGTATTAATCACTGAGTCAGAGAAACCTCTATGACTTAGTACTAAGCGTTCAATTTCCATACCTTCAAATTTAATGATTTGAGATCCTGATGGAAAAACGGACCTTGAGATAGTAGGTCTGGCCGTAACAGAAGTGGCCAAGGCGGGCAACTGGAAATCCGAACCAGATCCGCATACCAAAACCTGTGTGGCCATGCTGGAGCCACCAGCAACACAAATGATTGTTCCATGATGATTTTGGAGATCACTCTTGGAAGGAGAACTAGAGTCGGGAAAATGTAAGCAGGATAACACCAAGGAAGTGTCAGCGCATCCACTGCTTCCGCCTGAACATCCCTGGACCTGGACAGGTATCTGGGAAGTTTCTTGTTTAGATGAGAGGCCATGAGATCTATCTCTGGAAGACCCCACATCTGAACAATCTGAGAAAACACATCTGGCTGGAGAGACCACTCCCCTGGATGTAAAGTCTGGCGGCTGAGATAATCTGCCTCCCAATTGTCTACACCTGGGATATGCACCGCAGAGATTAGACAGGAGCTGGATTCCGCCCAAACAAGTATCCAAGATACTTCTTTCATAGCTTGGGGACTGTGAGTCCCACCCTGATGATTGACATATGCCACTGTTGTGATATTGTCTGTCTGAAAACAAATGAACGGTTCTCTCTTTAACAGAGGCCAAAACTGAAGAGCTCTGAGAATTGCACGGAGTTCTAAAATATTTATTGGTAATCTCGCCTCTTGAGATTTCCAAACCCCTTGTGCTGTCAGAGATCCCCAAACAGCTCCCCAACCTGAAAGACTCGCATCTGTTGTGATCACAGTCCAGGTTGGCCGAACAAAAGAAGCCCCTTGAACTAAACGATGGTGATCTATCCACCATGTCAGAGAGTGTCGTACATTGGGATTTAAGGATATTAATTGTGATATCTTTGTATAATCCCTGCACCATTGATTCAGCATACAAAGCTGTAGAGGTCACATGTGAAAATGAGCAAAGGGGATCGCGTCCAATGCTGCAGTCATGAGACCTAAAACTTCCATGCACATAGCCACTGAAGGGAATGACTGAGACTGAAGGTGCTGGCAGGCTGCAACCAATTTTAAACGTCTCTTGTCTGTTAGAGACAGAGTCAGGGACACTGAATCTATCTGGAAGCCTAAAAAGGTGACCCTTGTCTGAGGAATCAAGTAACTTTTTGGTAAATTGATCCTCCAACCATGTTTCCGAAGAAACAACACTAGTTGATTTGTGCGAGATTCTGCAGTACATAAAGACTGAGCTAGTACCAAGATATTGTCCAAATAAGGAAACACAGCAATACCCTGTTCTCTGATTACAGAGAGTAGGGCACCCAGAACCTTTGAAAAGATTCTTGGAGCTGTTGCTAGGCCAAATGGAAGAGCAACAAATTGGTTTAGAAAAGAGAATCTCAGAAACTGAGGCCTAGATTTAGAGTTCGGCGGTAGCCGTCAAAACCAGCGTTAGAGGCTCCTAACGCTGGTTTTGGGCGCCCGCTGGTATTTGGAGTCAGTGATTAAAGGGTCTAACGCTCACTTTTCAGCCGCGACTTTTCCATACCGCAGATCCCCCTACGCCATTTGCGTAGCCTATCTTTTCAATGGGATCTTCCTAACGCCGGTATTTAGAGTCGTTTCTGCAGTGAGCGTTAGAGCTCTAACGACAAGATTCCAGCCGCCTGAAAATAGCAGGAGTTAAGAGCTTTCTGGCTAACGCCGGTTTATAAAGCTCTTAACTACTGTACCCTAAAGTACACTAACACCCATAAACTACCTATGTACCCCTAAACCGAGGTCCCCCCACATCGCCGCCACTCGATTAAAATTTTTAACCCCTAATCTGCCGACCGCCACCTACGTTATACTTATGTACCCCTAATCTGCTGCCCCTAACACCGCCGACCCCTGTATTATATCTATTAACCCCTAACTTGCCCCCCACAACGTCGCCGCCAGCTACTTAAAATAATTAACCCCTAATCTTCCGACCGCAAATCGCCGCCACCTACGTTATCCCTATGTACCCCTAATCTGCTACCCCTAACATCGCCGACCCCTATGTTATATTTATTAACCCCTAATCTGCCCCCCTCAACGTCGCCGACACCTACCTACACTTATTAACCCCTAATCTGCCGAGCGGACCTGAGCGCTACTATAATAAAGTTATTAACCCCTAATCCGCCTCACTAACCCTATCATAAATAGTATTAACCCCTAATCTGCCCTCCCTAACATCGCCGACACCTACCTTCAATTATTAACCCCTAATCTGCCGACCGGAGCTCACCGCTATTCTAATAAATGTATTAATCCCTAAAGCTAAGTCTAACCCTAACACTAACACCCCCCTAAGTTAAATATAATTTTTATCTAACGAAATAAATTAACTCTTATTAAATAAATAATTCCTATTTAAAGCTAAATACTTACCTGTAAAATACATCCTAATATAGCTACAATATAAATTATAATTATATTATAGCTATTTTAGGATTAATATTTATTTTACAGGCAACTTTGTAATTATTTTAACCAGGTACAATAGCTATTAAATAGTTAAGAACTATTTAATAGTTACCTAGTTAAAATAATAACAAATTTACCTGTAAAATAAATCCTAACCTAAGATATAATTAAACCTAACACTACCCTATCAATAAAATAATTTAATAAACTACCTACAATTACCTACAATTAACCTAACACTACACTATCAATAAATTAATTAAACACAATTGCTACAAATAAATAAAATTAAATAAACTATCGAAAGTACAAAAAATAAAAAAGAACTAAGTTACAGAAAATAATAAAATATTTACAAACATAAGAAAAATATTACAACAATTTTAAACTAATTACACCTACTCTAAGCCCCCTAATAAAATAACAAAGCCCCCCAAAATAAAAAATTCCCTACCCTATTCTAAAATACAAATATTACAAGCTCTTTTACCTTACCAGCCCTGAACAGGGCCCTTTGCGGGGCATGCCCCAAGAATTTCAGCTCTTTTGCCTGTAAAAAAAAACATACAATACCCCCCCCCCAACATTACAACCCACCACCCACATACCCCTAATCTAACCCAAACCCCCCTTAAATAAACCTAACACTACCCCCCTGATGATCTTCCTACCTTGTCTTCACCATGCCAGGTTCACCGATCCGTCCTGGCTCCAAGATCTTCATCCAACCCAAGCGGGGGCTAGACATCCACTGAAGAAGTCCAGAAGAGGGTCCAAAGTCTTCCTCCTATCCGGCAAGAAGAGGACATCCGGACCGGCAAACATCTTCTCCAAGCGGCATCTTCTATCTTCTTCCATCCGATGACGACCGGCTCCATCTTGAAGACCTCCAGCGCGGATCCATCCTCTTCTTCCGACGACTAGACGACGAATGACGGTTCCTTTAAGGGACGTCATCCAAGATGGCGTCCCTCGAATTCCGATTGGCTGATAGGATTCTATCAGCCAATCGGAATTAAGGTAGGAATTTTCTGATTGGCTGATGGAATCAGCCAATCAGAATATAGTTCAATCTGATTGGCTGATTGGATCAGCCAATCGGATTGAACTATATTCTGATTGGCTGATTCCATCAGCCAATCAGAAAATTCCTACCTTAATTCCGATTGGCTGATAGAATCCTATCAGCCAATCGGAATTCGAGGGACGCCATCTTGGATGACGTCCCTTAAAGGAACCGTCATTCGTCGTCTAGTCGTCGGAAGAAGAGGATGGATCCGCGCTGGAGGTCTTCAAGATGGAGCCGGTCGTCATCGGATGGAAGAAGATAGAAGATGCCGCTTGGAGAAGATGTTTGCCGGTCCGGATGTCCTCTTCTTGCCGGATAGGAGGAAGACTTTGGACCCTCTTCTGGACTTCTTCAGTGGATGTCTAGCCCCCGCTTGGGTTGGATGAAGATCTTGGAGCCAGGACGGATCGGTGAACCTGGCATGGTGAAGACAAGGTAGGAAGATCATCAGGGGGGTAGTGTTAGGTTTATTTAAGGGGGGTTTGGGTTAGATTAGGGGTATGTGGGTGGTGGGTTGTAATGTTGGGGGGGGGGTATTGTATGTTTTTTTTTACAGGCAAAAGAGCTGAAATTCTTGGGGCATGCCCCGCAAAGGGCCCTGTTCAGGGCTGGTAAGGTAAAAGAGCTTGTAATATTTGTATTTTAGAATAGGGTAGGGAATTTTTTATTTTGGGGGGCTTTGTTATTTTATTAGGGGGCTTAGAGTAGGTGTAATTAGTTTAAAATTGTTGTAATATTTTTCTTATGTTTGTAAATATTTTATTATTTTCTGTAACTTAGTTCTTTTTTATTTTTTGTACTTTAGATAGTTTATTTAATTTTATTTATTTGTAGCAATTGTGTTTAATTAATTTATTGATAGTGTAGTGTTAGGTTAATTGTAGGTAATTGTAGGTAGTTTATTTAATTATTTTATTGATAGGGTAGTGTTAGGTTTAATTATATCTTAGGTTAGGATTTATTTTACAGGTAAATTTGTTATTATTTTAACTAGGTAACTATTAAATAGTTATTAACTATTTAATAGCTATTGTACCTGGTTAAAATAATTACCAAGTTGCCTGTAAAATAAATATTAATCCTAAAATAGCTATAATATAATTATAATTTATATTGTAGCTATATTAGGATGTATTTTACAGGTAAGTATTTAGCTTTAAATAGGAATTATTTATTTAATAAGAGTTAATTTATTTCGTTAGATAAAAATTATATTTAACTTAGGGGGGTGTTAGTGTTAGGGTTAGACTTAGCTTTAGGGGTTAATACATTTATTAGAATAGCGGTGAGCTCCGGTCGGCAGATTAGGGGTTAATAATTGAAGGTAGGTGTCGGCGATGTTAGGGAGGGCAGATTAGGGGTTAATACTATTTATGATAGGGTTAGTGAGGCGGATTAGGGGTTAATAACTTTATTATAGTAGCGCTCAGGTCCGCTCGGCAGATTAGGGGTTAATAAGTGTAGGTAGGTGTCGGCGACGTTGTGGGGGGCAGATTAGGGGTTAATAAATATAACATAGGGGTCGGAGATGTTAGGGCAGCAGATTAGGGGTACATAGGGATAACGTAGGTGGCGGCGGTTTACGGAGCGGCAGATTAGGGGTTAAAAGTGTAATGCAGGGGTCAGCGATAGCGGGGGCGGCAGATTAGGGGTTAATAAGTGTAAGGTTAGGGGTGTTTAGACTCGGGGTACATGTTAGAGTGTTAGGTGCAGACGTAGGAAGTGTTTCCCCATAGGAAACAATGGGGCTGCGTTAGGAGCTGAACGCTGCTTTTTTGCAGGTGTTAGGTTTTTTTTCAGCTCAAACAGCCCATTGTTTCCTATGGGAGAATCGTGCACGAGCACGTTTTTGATGCCGGCCGCGTCCGTAAGCAACTCTGGTATCGAGAGTTGCATTTGCGGTAAATATGCTCTACGCTCCTTTTTTGGAGCCTAACGCAGCATTTGTTTGAACTCTCGATACCAGAGTTAAATTTATGGTGCGGCCAGAAAAAAACCCGCGGAGCGTTAACAGCCCTTTTACCGCCGAACTCCAAATCTAGGCCTGATAATGTTCTGGATGAATCGGAATATGAAGGTATGCATCCTGCAAGTCTATTGTGGACATATAGGGGGGTAGTTATCAACGTGTCTACTTTTCCTGCCTTCGCCGGCCCAATACGCCCGCCTAAGCTCGACTCACATCGCCGCCGCGGACCTGCAAAAATTCGCCTGAGTTATCAAAAAAGCTGTCAAAAAGCCGCGCACCAAGTACGGGGCGATGAGCAGCGGATTGTGAGAGTTATCACTCATCCGATCTCGCTGCTCTTTGGCTTTTTTACAGCTTTCTTGCTAGCCTGTCACTAAGCACTCACACTAACTACACTGTTCTACCCCCTATACCGGCGCCCCCGGAGCCCCCCGCAACTAAATAAAGTTAGTAACCCCTAAACCGCCGCTCCTAGACCCCGCCGCAACTCTTATAAATGTATTAACCCCTGAACAACCGCTCCCGGACACCGCTGCAACCTACATTATACCTAGTAACCCCTATCCTGCCCCCCCTATACCGTCGCCACCTATAATAAAGTTATTAACCCCTATCCTGCTGATCCCGGACCTCGCCACAACTAAATAAATAGTTTAACCCCTAAACCACCGCTCCCTGACCCCGCCACAACCGATATTACATTTATTAACCCCTATCCTGCCCCTCCTACACCGTTGCCACCTATAATAAATTTATTAACCCCTATCCTGCCCCCCACTACAACGCCGCCACTGTAATAAAATTATTAACCCCTATCCTGCTGATCCCGGACCTCGCCACAACTAAATAAATAGTTTAACCCCTAAACCGCCGCTCCCTGACCCCGCCACAACCTATATTAAATTTATTAACCCCTATCCTGCCCCCCCTACACCGTCGCCACCTATAATAAAGTTATTAACCCCTATCCTGCTGATCCCGGAACTCGCCACAACGAAATAAATAGTTTAACCCCTAAACCGCCGCTCCCTGACCCCGCCACAACCTATATTACATTTATTAACCCCTATCCTGCCCCCCCTACACCGTTGCCACCTATAATAAATTTATTAACCCCTATCCTGCCCCCCACTACAACGCCGCCACTGTAATAAAATTATTAACCCCTAAACCTAAGTCTAACACAAACCCTAACACCCCCTAACTTAAATATTAATTAAATAAACCTAAATAATATTTCTCTTATTAACTAAATTAATCCTATTTAAAACTAAATACTTACCTTTAAAATAAACCCTAATATAGCTACAATATAAATAATAATTATATTGTAGCTATTTTAGGATTTATTTTTATTTTACAGGCAAATTTCAATTTATTTTAACTAGGTAAAATAGCTATTAAATAGTTATTAACTATTTAATAGCTTACCTAGCTAAAATAAAGAGAAATTAACCTGTAAAATAAAAACTAACCTAAGTTACAATTACACCTAACACTACACTATACTTTAATAAATTATTCCTATTTAAAACTAAATACTTACCCGTAAAATAAACCCTAAGATAGCTACAATATAAATTTTAGGATTTATATTTATTTTACAGGTAACTTTGTATTTATTTTAGCTAGTTAGAATAGTTATTAAATAGTTATTAACTATTTAATAACTACCTAGCTAAAAGAAATACAAAATTACCTGTAAAATAAATCCTAACCTAAGTTACAATTAAACCTAGCACTACACTATAATTACATTAATTAATTAAATAAATTAACTACAAATAACTACAATTAAATACAATTACATAAACTAACTAAAGTACAAAAAATAAAAAAAGCTAAGTTACAAAAAATAAAAAAAATAAGTTACAAACATTTAAAAAATATTACAACAATTTTAAGCTACTTACACCTAATCTAAGCCCCCTAATAAAATAACAAAGCCCCCCAAAATAAAAAAAATCCCTACCCTATTCTAAATTAAAAAAGTTCAAAGTTCTTTTACCTTACCAGCCCTTAAAAGGGCCTTTCGTGGGGCATGCCCCAAAAAATTCAGCTCTTTTGCCTGTAAAAGAAAAATACAACCCCCCCCAACATTAAAACCCACCACCCACATACCCCTAATCTAACCCAAACCCCCCTTAAAAAAACCTAACACTAATCCCCTGAAGATCATCCTACCTTGAGTCGTCTTGAGCAGCAATGGAACCGAAGAGGAGATCCGGAGCGGCAGAAGTTGTCCTCCAAGGGGCGCTGAAGAAATCTTCCATCCGATGAAGTGATCCTCCAAGCGGCGCTGAAGAAGTCTTCGATCCGGGCAATGTCATCTTCCAAGCGGGGTCTTCAATCTTCTTCTTCAGGATCCATCTTCATACCGCCGACGCGGAACATCCTTCTTTCCCGACGGACTACCGACGAATGAAGGCTCCTTTAAGGGACGTCATCCAAGATGGCGTCCCTTCAATTCCGATTGGCTGATAGGATTCTATCAGTCAATCGGAATTAAGGTAGGGAAAATCTGATTGGCTGATTGAATCAGCCAATCAGATTGAAGTTCAATCCGATTGGCTGATCCAATCAGCCAATCAGATTGAGCTTGCATTCTATTGGCTGTTCCGATCAGCCAATAGAATTTGAGCTCAATCTGATAGTGGGGGGCAGGATAGGGGTTAATAAATTTATTATAGTGGCGACGGTGTAGGGGGGGCTGGATAGGGGTTAATAAATTTAATATAGGTTGCGGCGGGGTCCGGGAGCGGCGGTTTAGGGGTTAATACATATATTATAGTTGCGGCGGGGTCAGGGAGCGGCGGTTTAGGAGTTAATACATATATTATAGTTGCGGCGGGTCAGGGTTGACAGCTTGATAACTACCCCCCATAATGTCCTTGCTGAACAAAAGGCAGAATAGTCCTTATAGTCACCATCTTGAAAGTTGGTACTCTTACATAACGATTCAAAAGTTTCAGATCCAGAACTGGTCTGAATAAATTTTCCTTCTTTCGGACAATGAATAGATTTGAATAAAACCCCAAACCTTGTTCCTGAAGAGGAACTGGCATGAGTACCCCTGAAGACTCCAGGTCTGAAACACACTTCAGGAAAGCCTGAGCTTTTACTGGATTTGCTGGTATACGTGAAAGAAAAAATCTTCTCACAGGAGGTCTTACTCTGAATCCTATTCAATACCCTTGAGAGACAATGCTCTGAATCCATTGATTTTGGACAGATTTTATCCAAATATCCTTGAAAAACCTTAATCTGCCCCCTACAAGCTGAGCTGGAATGAGGGCCGCACCTTCATGTGGACTTAGGGGATGACTTTGGTTTCCTAAATGGCTTGGATTTATTCCAATTTGAGGAAGGCTTCCAATTGGAAGCAGATTCCTTGGGGGGAGGATTGAGTTTTTGTTCCTTATTCTGAAGAAAGGAACGAAAACGGTTAGAAGCCTTAGATTTACCCTTAGGTTTTTTTATCCTGAGGCAGAAAAACTCCCTTTCCCCCAGTGACCGTTGAAAAAATAGAATCCAACTGAGAACCAAATAAATTATTACCTTGGAAAGAAAGAGATAGTAATCTAGATTTAGATGTCATATCAGCATTCCAAGATTTAAGCCACAAAGCTCTTCTAGCTAATATAGCTAAAGACATGGATCTAACATCAATTTTGATAATATCAAAAATGGCATCACAAATAAAATGATTAGCATATTGCAGTAAGCGAATAATGCTAGATAAGTCAGAATCCAATTCCTGTTACGCTAAATTCTCCAACCAGAAAGTTGATGCAGCCGCAACATCAGCCAAACAAATTGCAGGTCTGAGAAGATGACCTGAATATAAATAGGCCTTCCTTAGATAAGATTCAAGCTTCCTATCTAAAAGATCCTTAAAGGAAGTACTATCTTCCATAGGAATAGTGGTACGTTTAGCAAGAGTAGAAATAGCCCCATCAACTTTAGGGGATTTTTTCCCAAAACTCTATAGATTTTGCTGGTAAAGGATACAATTTTTTAAACCTTGAAGAAGGAATAAAAGAAGTACCTGGCTTATTCCATTCCTTAGAAATCATATCAGAAATAGCCTGAGGAATAGGAAAAACCCCTGGAGAAACCACAGGAGGTTTAAAAACAGCAATAGGACTGGTTACCTCAATATCCAAAGTAATTAACACTTCTTTTAATAAAGAACGCATATACTCTATTTTAAATAAATAAGTAGATTTGTCTGTGTCAATGTCTGAGGAAGGATCTTCTGTATCAGATAGATCCTCATCAGAAGAGGATAAATTATTATGTTGTTGGTCATTTGAAATTTCATCAACTAAATGAGAAGTTTTAAAAGACCTTTTACGTTTATTAGAAGGTGGAAATGCAGACATTGGGGCCTAGTTATCAAGCCGTCAACCTCAAATACGCAGGAATTCCGCAGCGTATTTGTGGCGAGGCTGATACGCCTTAGTTATCAAAGGCTCGAGACCGGCAAAAGTAGAATTTTGTGACGTAAGCATCGATCCGCCGGACTCAGTCCGACACAGATCGATTCTTACGTCACTCCAGATGTTCCGCACACAAGTGCGGCACATTCTCACTACTTTTGCTAGTTATCAAAAAACTAGCAGGTACGCTCGGCACTTTTACGGCCCAGCGTACCTGGTTTTCAAACCGCCACCCCTGGAGGCGGCGGATCCCATAGGAATCAATGGGAGTCTGACCATAGCGAAAGTACAAGTTCGCTGCTGACAGACATCCCATTCATTCCTATGGGAGCTGTCTACACCTAACACCCTAACATGTACCCCGAGTCTAAACACCACTAATCTGTCCCCCCTACACCGCCGCAACTAAATAAAGTTATTACCCCCTAAACCGCTGCTCCCGGAGCCCACCGCAAGCTACTCTATACATATTAACCCCTAAACCGCCGCTCCCGGAGCCCACCGCAACTATAATAAATGTATTAACCCCTAAACCGCCGCTCCCTGAACCCGCCGCAACCTATATTAAATGTATTAACCCCTATCCTGCCCCCCCTACACCGTCGCCACCTATAATAAATTTAATAACCCCTAATCTGCCCCCCCTACACCGTCGCCACCTATAATAAATTTAATAACCCCTAATCTGCCCCCCCTACACCGTCGCCACCTATAATAAATTTATTAACCCCTATCCTGCCCCCCACTACACCGCCGCCACTGTAATAAAATTATTAACCCCTAAACCTAAGTCTAACCCTAACCCTAACGCCCCCCTAACTTAAATATTAATTAAATAAATCTAAATAAATTAACTCTTATTAACTAAATGAATCCTATTTAAAACTAAATACTTACCTTTAAAATATACCCTAATATAGCTACAATATAAATAATAATTATATTGTAGCTATCTTAGGATTTATTTTTATTTTACAGGCACCTTTCAATTTATTTTAACTAGGTACAATAGCTATTAAATAGTTATTAACTATTTAATAGCTTACCTAGCTAAAATAAAGAGAAATTTACCTGTAAAATAAAAACTAACCTAAGTTACAATTACACCTAACACTACACTATACTTTAATAAATTATTCCTATTTAAAACTAAATACTTACCTGTAAAATAAACCCTAAGATAGCTACAATATAATTAATAATTATATTGTAGCTATCTTAGGATTTATCTTTATTTTACAGGTAACTTTGTATTTATTTTAGCTAGTTAGAATAGTTATTAAATAGTTATTAACTATTTAATAACTACCTAGCTAAAAGAAATACAAAATTACCTGTAAAATAAATCCTAACTTAAGTTACAATTAAACCTAATACTACACTATCATTAAATTAATTAAATAAACTACCTACAAATAACTACAATTAAATACAATTACATAAACTAACTAAAGTACAAAAAATAAAAAAAGCTAAGTTACAAAAAATAAAAAAATAAGTTACAAACATGTTAAAAATATTACAACAATTTTAAGCTACTTACACCTAATCTAAGCCCCCTAATAAAATAACAAACCCCCCCAAAATAAAAAAATGCCCTACCCTATTCTAAATTAAATAAACTTCAAAGCTCTTTTACCTTACCAGCCCTTAAAAGGGCCATTTGTGGGGGCATGCCCCAAAGAAAACAGCTCTTTTGCCTGTAAAAGAAAAATACAACCCCCCCAACATTAAAACCCACCACCCACATACCCCTAATCTAACCCAAACCCCCCTTACAAAAACCTAACACTAATCCCCTGAAGATCATCCTACCTTGTCTTCACTCAGCCGAGCAGCGATGGAACCGAAGTGGACATCCGGGGCGCGATCTGATATAGATCGTAGTTTTCGGCGCAAGCGAGGTAACCCGCGTCACCCGCAGTTTCAGCTCGCAACTCGAGCTATCCAATATTCAGCGCCGTCAGATGCTAAACTGGCGTAAGTCAGAAAAACCGACGAGCAGGCAAAATGTGCGCAAATACACCTTTTAGTCGTCGCAACTACTTGCGCCTGTATTTTGTTCACGTAAAGTCTCAATAAAGTGTAGTTTTATGCAAATTAGCCTACGACTCGTAAAAAATTACGCCAGTTCTAAGAGATGCGCCACGTAATGACGAGATTCAAAAATCATACTTAAACACCTGCGCAGCCGCCATTTCTTTAGTGTGTTTGGTTGGTTCTTGGAGCTACAGCACACTACAGCGAGTAGAGAGATTAGTGGTAAGAGTAGTGAGAAAGGAGCATTTCATCAAGTTAGTTAGGTCGGATTGTTGGATTGTTAAGCCAGTACATTTACTTACACTTTTTTTCATATTGCACACATTTTGCATACACACATATACAAAATAGACAACACTTTTTTTTGATAACACCCAACACTTTTTATTTATCTTTTACAGTTTGAAAGGCTGAGTGTCTGGTTGTGATTGTGTGTGATTGAAGTGGGAGTGAGTGTGAGTGTGTGAGTGTGTGTAGTGTGAGGATGTCAGGGAGAGCTAGGGCTGGGGGGAGGAGGGAAGGGGAGTCGCAGGGAGAGGATTATGGACAGGAGGAGCAGCAGGGTCCCCGTCAGGGAGTGAGCGGAGTGGGGAGAGGGAGAGCCAGAAGGGAGGATGGGAGTGGGGTTGCCCCAAGGCCAGGCACACTGAGAAGAGGGATAGAGGGTGCACATGGGGATAGAAGGGGGGAGGAGGGAGAGGATAGGGAGGAACCCACACCAGGGACATCCCAGGGAGGGAGCCAGGCAGCCCAGGACGAGGAGCGTATGAGGTGTCCGAATTTCAGTTTTGCCGAAAACCTCGCTCTAGTCCAGGCTGTCCTGGAGAACCATAATGCCCTCTTTGGACAAGAGAAGGGCAAAGGAGTTGCCCGTAGGCGTAAAGATGCTTGGCAGAAGGTGGTGGAGGCCGTCAATGGTGTGTCCCAACAGAGGAGGAATGTAGATGGCCTAAAGAAGAGGTGGAATGATTGCAAGAGGAGAGTCAAGGAGAGGATGGGCCAGGAAGCAATGTCCCAGAGGGCAACAGGAGGTGGGCCTCAATATGAGGCGGAATACAATGAGTGGCAGGAGCTCATTCGTAGGTCCCTGAGCCTCACAGCAGTCCGTGGACTTCCAGGGGCTCGTGACTCAGGGACTACAACATCAGCACAGCATGCTGGTGAGTAACATCCCACACACTAGTATTATATGTATTTGAGTTATAACATCCTATATTGTCACACATTCATGTACACAATGAGGATCATGGTATTTTGCTTACTAACAACTAAATATACAATGAGATTTAACATTAAAGGGACATGAAACACAAAGAATTTATTTCATTATTCAGATAGAGAATACAGTTTTAAACAACATCCAAATTTACTTCCATTATCTATTTTTAATTATTATTTTGATAATCTTAGTTTATTAAATATCAATGCACATGGGTGAGGCAATCACACGAGGCATTGATGTACAGCCACCAATCAGCAGCTTCTGAGCCTATCTAGAAATGCATTTCAGCTAAGAATATCAAGATAATGAAGCATATTAGCTACTGGAAGTAAATTACAAGTTTTTTAAAATTCCATGCTTGGCTAGCTGAATCATGAAATAATAAATATGGGTTGCATGTCCATTTAATGCTACTTAACATATTGAAAATCATGATATGAGGTCGAATAGTGAAATACTAACATGTCTCAGAGTAACACAGGCCACAAGCCACATGTACACCTTTCAGTAAATGGACACCATAGTCATCACAACCATAGTGTCACTTAAAGGGACACTGTACCCAAATATTTTCTTTTGTGCTTCAGATAGAGCATGCAATTTTAAGCAACTTTCTAATTTACTCCTATTTTCAAATGTTCTTTAGTCTCTTGGTATCTTTATTTGAAATGCAAGAATGTAAGTTTAGATGGCGGCCCATTTTTGGTGAACAACCTAGGTTGTCCTTTCTGATTGGTGGATAAATGCATCCACCAATCAAAAACTGCTGTCCAGAGTTCTGACCCTAGAAAAAAAGCTTACATGCCTTCTTTTTCATATAAAGATAGCAAGTGAACGAAGAAAAATTGATAATTGGAGTAAATTAGAAAGTTGCTTAAAATTGCATGCTGTATCTGAATCACAAAAGAAAAAATGTGGGTACAGTGTCCCTTTAAAGAACACATTTTCTCCATCACTGACATGTACACAGAACTATTGTATGAAACACATACATGTATACTTTGCATATTAAAAACCCTCATATCACAAATCTCAATGTGCACATGCATGTTATAGAGTTTGACATGAGAATGTGGATAGGCCCTAGCATGTACATTGTATGCCCACATGGATAGATATCTGACTGTACTAATCCCTCTCATCATTTGACTCCTCCACAGAACCTCCAGTCACCAGGGTGCCTACGCCCATGAATCCCCCAACACCGGATCAAACTATATGTCCACCTCAACCACCGGTACAGATAATACAGCAGGAGTATGCCAGGCATGACATGGCTTGGACTGCCTCAATACAGAATCCAAATATCATGCCGCCTGCATTACAGGAGGATACCTGGCAGGAGCCCTGGCCCGAGGAATATTCCTTTGGCTTGGAGGGGGAGCCCCGCCAGCCCCGAAGGGTAGATGTATTTAGCCCCCCACAAGATTATCATGGCACTACACGATTATACCAGCAGGCTGAGTGGATGCACACCAGCGGCCATTGGGACTATCGGTCCATCCCGACATCGGTACCATCATCATCAGTTGGAAGGGCTCCACCAACTGAAATCCATCGCCCTGCACCTCCAGCTCATATTCCTGTGGCTGCACCTCCAGCTGAGCTTTCTGTACCTGCACCTCCAGCTGAGGTTTTTGTTCCTGCACCTCCAGCTGAGGTTTTTGTTCCTGCACCTCCAGCTGAGGTTATTGTTCCTGCACCTCCAGCTGAGGTTATTGTTCCTGCACCTCCAGCTGAGGTTATTGTGCCTGCACCTCCAGCTGAGGAACACGAAATTGAAACAGTGCCGATTGTCCCTGCTGCTGAAGAGCCCATGGATAAATTGAGTTCCGCCATGGGTGACGAATATATCTCACTACAGAGGAGGCAAACATTGACATGTGAGACTCTAACTGCAACGTGTCAAAGAATGCAGAGGGAACAACACAGGTTCCATAGGAGCCAACAGCGTTTGCAACAGAGATCAAATGAGCTGCAAAGGGACATGGCAGCATCTGTAACAGCTATGGTCCAAAACCAAAACCAAATGCTGCGAGTCATATCGGACATGCAAATACAGAGTGACCAAAGATGGAGGGAACAGAACCAACTGTTGGGGGTTTTGGTGGAGCATTTCACCCACCAGCAGGACATCGCATCAAGCATCTCCTCTGTGACCAGCACTCCTACTGGATCCACACAACCCAGGAGAGGCAGAAGACCCACTCCAGGCCCATCATCTAAGAGGCCTAAAAGAAAATAAATATTATTCTATTTCATTGAAAATCTTGTCCTCTGTTATTTACTATCTAATTGTCATCCACATCCATGTGAGGTGTGTTTTAGTACAGTAATATTGGTAAAACATATAATAATACCTGTGTTGAAATGGACCAAAAAGGTATTATTATAATGTTTATGACATATTCCTGCTCAATAAACAACATCACATGGTTGTGTCTCAACGGTACATATAGTAATATTCACTTCTAAGATGTACATCAAGGTTTCTCACATCCAATATAAATTGACACGTTGGTATATATAACTAATAATGTATTTAAAGAAGGTGTGAACATAAGGTATAAATATCCATTATCCTCATTCTTAATGATAGTGAACTAAACATGAATTAAACAAATGATAAATATACAGTAATTAGGGTTGTTAAAGGGACATGAAAGCTACTTTTTTTCCTTCATGATTTTGAAAGAGAAGATAATTCCAAAAAGAAATTATAATTTCATTCTATTATTTATGTTGCTTCATTCTATTGATATTCTTTGCTGAAAACCATCTCGAGATATGCTTGGTAGCTGATGATTAGTAGCTGTATATAGATGCCTCCTGCGATTTTTTTCACTGTGTGCATTGCTATGTCTTCATTAAAGTATATCTAAATAAAAAATGAAAATAGGTAATTGATTTAAATTATAAGGTTTTTACAAATTATCTTCTCTATCCTTAATCATGAAACAATATGTTTGGGTATAGTGTCCCTTTAAGGGAAGGGGGTTGGGATGTAGTAGTTTCACTTACATGCAGTGGAAATCCAAAGTTTTAAATTCTGCAAGACATGATATATACACATGCAATGGTTGGTGAGGTACTGTCAAACATCATAATACATGTGAATGTTACGGTTTACTGTACTTATGAATAAGTAACTTACAGGTGAAGTATTCCCGGATGACATAATCCCTCACTTCATTCCCCCTCAGTGTCCCCCTGTCCACATCCTCAAGTACAGGAACCAGCTGCTGCTGCTGCTCTGGGTCAATGTCCCCCAACAAATGTGTGTCCACAGCAATGCTGTGTAGAATACAGCAAGCATTGACAATGGAACACACTTTGTTGGGGTTATACTGTAGTGCTCCGCCTGTAACATCCAGACACCTGAACCTGGTTTTTAATAGGCCAAAGCTCCTTTCAATGACATTCCTTGTTCTTATGTGTGCCTCCTGGTACCTGAGTTGTGGCTCCGTAATGGGGTGCACCAAGGGGGTTAATAGCCATGGTCTGCAGCCGTACCCTGCGTCACCTGTCATGTAACATATGTGTTTGGATTACTACAGGTACATCATGTGCTTTAAAGGGACACAACATGAATCACATATAAAAGATAGATTTAATAAAAACATTAATGGAAGTAATCAGGATAGTTTTTTAAAATTAAAAGGCCTATCTGAATAATGGAAGTGCAATTTATACTAGACTGTCCATTTAATAAGAACCTGCAATTGTTAGCAGCTTGATAATTAACTTCGATTAGATCATTTTCTCCATTCTATAGATAACTTTTGATGACAAGCATATTAGATATGCTCAATAGCTGCTGATTGGTGGCTGCACATAGAAGCCTCATATGATTGGCTCATATATGTGAATTAGAAATTTAAAAAAATAAGATATATAAAGAATGAATAAAATGATATAAGAGAAGTGAATTGTAATGCTGTTTAACATTGTATTCTCTATCTGAAACATGAGATGAAAATATGTGTTTAGTGTCCCTTTATTAGAAATATACAGACAGAATGAAGGTACTCACCAAGCAGCCATCCTCCCGAAAGTGTTCCATTTTCAAACATATTGAATAAGGAGGTCTGGCGCAGGATGTAGGAATCATGTGCACTCCCTGGGAAGCCTGCATACACATGTAAGAATTTCAGATTGGTATCGCAGACCATCTGGCAATTCAATGAGTGAAACCCTTTCCTGTTAATATAGAGGATTGTCTCCTCATGTGGGGCCACAATACGCACATGTGTGCAATCAATTGCCCCCATGACATTAGGAATACCCCCCAGTCGATAGAAGCCTTGTTTAAGACGGTTCCATTCCTGGGGGGTATGGGGGAAATGAATGTATCGTTGTGTCTGGTTATCTAGAGCAGTCAGAACTTCCCCTAGAATCCTGGAGAAGGTAGACTGCGCTAGGCCAGACACAAGCCCCTCTGTTGACTGGTATGAGCCAGTTGCCAGGAAGTGTACAACACACAACAGCTTCTGCATACCAGTCAGAGCTCGGTTCCTATACGCTTGAGGGTCAATTTCATCCTTCAACACCTCATATAGGTTAATGAGGCTTGCAGATGTCAAGCGATATTTTTCCCTGACCTCCACTTCTGTCATCCCAAACAGGGTGACCCTAACCCTGTGTACCCTTGGTGCTCTTCCCCTCTGCTGATGCCTTCGTCTTATAGGCCCTGCTGGCCTATGGGCAGCTGCAGCAACAGCAGCATGGGGAGCACCAGGAACAGGGACAACAGCAGGAGGAGCAGGGAGGGCAGCAGCTGGAGCAGGGACAGCTACAGCACCATGACCAGGGACCTCAGCAGCAGGGATACCATCCAAAACAGGGGCTTGTAGGGGTTCCAGCACCCCTTGTGCCCCACGACGCTGTCTGACTCTAAATGCAATATACTGCAAGGGAAACATGGTGGCTAATGAGGGTGTGCATTTGCAGGTGTTTTAAGGCTGCAGGTGAGAGGTTGTGCTGTTTGTGATTGGTTTGACACACTTGCAGGGGCAGGAATAATAAATGCTTTTAAGAGGTTAACTATTTGTGAACAAGCTGCTGCTATGTATATTGTTAGGCATGCATTTGTTATGCCTTCTGAGAGTTACGTTGGTTTCTAAGTCAGTGCAAGGGTACCTGCACCTTCAATTTGTGGCGAGCTGAGAATGGAGTAGATTTTGTAAAATCTGCGCGCGTAAGTCCTTACGCCGTATATTGGATAGCAAATTGCGCGTGTTTTGTATGTCAGTCTATGGGCCAAAAAACTACGGGCGACGCCAGAAATCTAGCTTACGCCGTATATAGGATACCAAATCCGCGCAATTATTGGTGTCGCCGGCTTTTGCGGGCGACGATTTTTATCGGATCGACCCCCCGGAGCGGAAGAAGTTAATCCTCCAAGCGGCGCTGAAGAAATCTTCCATCCGATTGAAGTCATCATCCAGGCGGCGCTGAAGAAAAGTCTTCGATCCGGCCGATGTCATCTTCAAAGAGGCGCTGAAGAGGTCTTCTATCCGGGCGATGTCATCTTCCAAGCCGGGTCTTGAATCTTCCTTCCGCCGACGTGGAACCTCCTTCTTCACCGACGGACTACGACGAATGAAGGCTCCTTCAAGGGACGTCATCCAAGATGGCGTCCCCTCAATTCCGATTGGCTGATAGGATTCTATCAGCCAATCGGAATTAAGGTAGGAAAAATCGGGGGCTAGACATCCACTGAAGAAGTCCAGAAGAGGGTCCAAAGTCTTCCTCCTATCCGGCAAGAAGAGGACATCCGGACCGGCAAACATCTTCATCCAAGCGGCATCTTCGATCTTCTTCCATCTGGTGCGGAGCGGGTCCATGTTGAAGCAGCCGACGCGGATCCATCCTCTTCTTCCGGCATCTCCCGACGAATGACGGTTCCTTTAAGGGACGTCATCCAAGATGGCGTCCCTCGAATTCCGATTGGCTGATAGGATTCTATCAGCCAATCGGAATTAAGGTAGGAATATTCTGATTAGCTGATGGAATCAGCCAATCAGAATCAAGTTCAATCCGATTGGCTGATCCAATCAGCCAATCAGATTGAGCTTGCATTCTATTGGCTGTTCCGATCAGCCAATAGAATGCGAGCTCAATCTGATTGGCTGATTGGATCAGCCAATCGGATTGAACTTGAATCTGATTGGCTGATTCCATCAGCCAATCAGAATTTTCCTACCTTAATTCCGATTGGCTGATAGAATCCTATCAGCCAATCGGAATTGAGGGGACGCCATCTTGGATGACGTCCCTTAAAGGAGCCTTCATTCGTCGTAGTCCGTCGGTGAAGAAGGAGGTTCCGCGTCGGCGGAAGGAAGATTCAAGACCCGGCTTGGAAGATGACTTCGCCCGGATAGAAGACCTCTTTAGCGCCTCTTTGAAGATGACATCGGCCGGATCGAAGACTTTTCTTCAGCGCCACCTGGATGATGACTTCATCGGATGGAAGATTTCTTCAGCGCCGCTTGGAGGATTAACTTCTTCCGCTCCGGATGTCCACTTCGGTTCCATCGCTGCTCGGCTGAGTGAAGACAAGGTAGGATGATCTTCAGGGGATTAGTGTTAGGTTTTTTGTAAGGGGGGTTTGGGTTAGATTAGGGGTATGTGGGTGGTGGGTTTTAATGTTGGGGGGGTTGTATTTTTCTTTTACAGGCAAAAGAGCTGTTTTCTTTGGGGCATGCCCCCACAAATGGCCCTTTTAAGGGCTGGTAAGGTAAAAGAGCTTTGAAGTTTATTTAATTTAGAATAGGGTAGGGCATTTTTTTATTTTGGGGGGGGTTTGTTATTTTATTAGGGGGCTTAGATTAGGTGTAAGTAGCTTAAAATTGTTGTAATATTTTTAACATGTTTGTAACTTATTTTTTTATTTTTTGTAACTTAGCTTTTTTTATTTTTTGTACTTTAGTTAGTTTATGTAATTGTATTTAATTGTAGTTATTTGTAGGTAGTTTATTTAATTAATTTAATGATAGTGTAGTATTAGGTTTAATTGTAACTTAGGTTAGGATTTATTTTACAGGTAATTTTGTATTTCTTTTAGCTAGGTAGTTATTAAATAGTTAATAACTATTTAATAACTATTCTAACTAGCTAAAATAAATACAAAGTTACCTGTAAAATAAATATAAATCCTAAGATAGCTACATATAATTATTATTTATATTGTAGCTATATTAGGGTTTATTTTACAGGTAAGTATTTAGTTTTAAATAGGAATAATTTATTAAAGTATAGTGTAGTGTTAGGTGTAATTGTAACTTAGGTTAGGATTTATTTTACAGGTAAATTTCAGTTTATTTTAGCTAGGTAAGCTATTAAATAGTTAATAACTATTTAATAGCTATTGTACCTAGTTAAAATAAATTGAAAGGTACCTGTAAAATAAAAATAAATCCTAAGATAGCTAGAATATAATTATTATTTATATTGTAGCTATATTAGGGTTTATTTTATAGGTAAGTATTTAGTTTTAAATAGGATTCATTTAGTTAATAATAAAAATATTATTTAGATTTATTTAATTAATATTTAAGTTAGCGTTAGGGTTAGACTTAGGTTTAGGGGTTAATAATTTTATTACAGTGGCGGCGGCATAGTGGGGGGCAGGATAGGGGCTAATAAATTTATTATAGGGGGCGACGGTGTAGGGGAGGCAGATTAGGGGTTAATAAATTTATTATAGGTGACGATGGTGTAGGGGGGCAGGATAGGGGTTAATAGGTTTAATATAGGTTGCGGCGGGTTCATGGAGCGGCGGTTTAGGGGTTAAACTATTTATTTAGTTGCGGAGAGGTGCGGGATCAGCAGGATAGGGGTTAATAACTTTATAATAGAGGGCGACGGTGTAGGGGGGGGCAGGATATGGGTTACTAGGTATACTGTAGGTGGCAGCGGTGTCCAGGAGCGGCGGTTTAGGGGTTAATACATTTATAAGAGTTGCGGCGGGGTCTAGGAGCGGCGGTTTAGGGGTTAGTAACTTTATTGAGTTGCGGGAGGCTCCGGGGGCACCGGTATAGGGATAGAACAGTGTAGTTTAGTGTGAGTGCTTAGTGACAGGCTAGCAATAAAGCTGGGAAAAAGCCGAAGGGCAGCGAGATCGGATGAGTGATAACTCTCACAGTCCACTGCTCATCGCCCCGCGGCTTTTTGACAGCTTTATTTGATAACATAGGCGTATTTTTTCAGGTCCGCGGTGGCGATGTGAGGCGAGCTTAGGCGGGCGTATTGGGCCGGCGAAGCCAGAAAAGTAGACGGCTTGATAACTACCCCCCATTGCCTTCAGGATAGAATAAGAAACAATTTCTTTAAAATTTACAGGTATATCATGCACATTAGAAGTTGAAGGAACTTCAACTGGCAATGTACTATTACTGATGGATACACTATCTGCATGTAAAAGTTTATCATGACAACTATTACAAATGACATTCGGCGAAATAATTTCTACAATTTTACAACAAATGCACTTAACTTTGGTAGAACCAATGTCAGGCAGCAATGTTCCAGCAGAAACATCTGAGGCAGGATCAGATTGAGACATCTTGCAAAATGTAAGAGAAAAAACAACATATAAAGCAAAATTATCTATTTCCTTATATGACAGTTTCAGGAATGGGAAAAAATGCAAATAGCATAGCCCTCTGAAAGAGAAAAAGGCAAGAGGCAAACATCAATGGGGTATTGAAATAATGAAAAAGTTTGGCGCCAAGTATGACGCACAACGTAACTTAACCTTTTTTGGCGCCAAAAGTATGACGCCGGAAATGACAAAGTTTCGTCATAGACGTATTTTTTCGTGCCAAAAATATTTTCGCGCCAAGAATGACGCAATAAATTTTAGCATTTGACGTACCCGCGGGCCTAATACCGCCCGCAATTTGCAAGAAGTAGTCAATTGAAAAAAAGACTAAACCCCAGGTAAGAAATAAAATTTTTGAAAATTTTTTTTATATTCCCCAACTATAAAACTGACAGTCTGAAGAAGGAAATTCATGAACCTGACTCATGGCAAATATAAGTACAATACATATATTTAGAACTTTATATAAATGCATAAAGTGCCAAACCATAGCTGAGGTGTCTTAAGTAATAAAAAAACATACTTACCAAAAGACACCCATCCACATATAGCAGATAGCCAAATCAGTACTAAAACAATTATCAGTAGAGGTAATGGTAAATTGAGAGTATATCGTCGATCTGAAAAGGGAGGTAGGAGATGAATCTCTACGATCGATAACAGAGAACCTATGAAATAGACCCCCGTTAGGGAAATCATCATATTCAATAAGTGATACTCCCTTCACGTCCCTCTGACATTCGCTGTACTCTGAGAGGAATCAGGCTTCAACAATGCTGAGAAGCGCATATCAACGTAGAAATCTTAGCACAAACTTACTTCACCACCTCCATAGGAGGCAAAGTTTGTAAAACTGAATTGTGGGTGTGGTGAGGGGTGTATTTATAGGCATTTTGAGGTTTGGGAAACTTTGCCCCTCCTGGTAGGTTTGTATATCCCATATGTCACTAGCTCATGGACTCTTGCCAATTACATGAAATAAATATATATATATATGTATATATATGATAATGTTATTGTTAAATAGATATCTATACCTATATATCTATAGGAATAGATATACAGGTATCAGTAAATGTAGAAATATGTGTTTAGAATAAAAATGACATTGATCTGTATGTGAAGAATATTGGAATATAAACTATTCATAACTCCTGTCGGGTAAGCACGTGAGCAGTAGGTGTTGCTACCACTAATCTGGCCCTCATTGTTGTCAAATGTTCCTGTTTTTGTCATATTCTACAGTAATTATTACACAAGAGTCTAGTATTAAGAAATACAGGTGGACATTGATAAATATTTGCATTGCCAAGTGTGCCAGAGTCTGAAAATGTATGAGAATCACAGTTTTATGTTAATTAAAGGACTATTAACCCCTTAAGGACCTTAAGGGCATTTCAGACAAAAACTTCCCCAAAAGACTAGAGCATTTTTAGCATTTTTTCCATCACTACATTTAAACAGAATATATAATTACCTATCAAAACTATATATTTTTTTTTTTAGTAGACAACCCAAAGTATTGATCTAGGCCAATTTTTGTATATTTCCTGCCACCATTTCACTGCCAAATGCCATAAAATAAAAAAAATCGTTAACTTTTTAACAATTTTAGGTTTCTCACTGAATCACAATCATGACACAAATGGTTGTAAATGCTTCTCTGGGATCCCCTTTGTTCAGAAATAGCAGACATATATGGCGTTGGCATTGCTTTTTGGTAATTATAATGCGACTAAATGCCGCTGCGCACCACACTTGTATTATGCCCAGCAGGGAAGGGGTTAATTAGGTAGCTTGTAGGGTTAATTTTAGCTTTATTGTAGAGGTTATCCTCCCACCTGAGACTTCACACCCCCTGATCTCGACCTGACCCCTCTCAAACAGCTCTCTCCCCCCCCCCACCTCCCAATGGTAGTGTAGATTACGCCGTTACTTTCCCACCTCCCTGATCCCTCCCAAAAATGTCTCTAACCCTCCCCCCTCTAACTAGATCCACCATCTTAGGTATAGGCAGTCTCCCAGTACCCAGTTTTACAAAATTTAGCAATTTGTTTTGTAAAAAACAAACAAACAAAAAACATATTTCCTGTAGTATAGCTGCCCCCACCTCATTGACCCCCTCCCTGATCGCTTTCCCACCCTCTAAACCCACCTCCACTGAATAGTTCCCCCTCTCTCTCCACTTCCCTCCCCCCCCCTTCCCTGATGCTCTGAAGAATTTTTTTCAGTGTAGTGTAGCGGCCGTGCCTTTCCCGCCCACCTCCTCCAGCGACGGACTGCCCACCCGCCTTCCTCTTTACCCTCCCAGCCACCAACGATCGGCACCACTGCTGTTCGCTCGTAGGGCATGCAGAAATAGCGGGATCTCGAGAAGCCCAGGACTGCAGTGTCTTATGTAACAGTTTTGTTGTGTAAAACTCATAACTACTGCTCTCAGATGGCAGTACGGATTGTGTCAGTATAGGGTGTAACGCAAACTTTTTAGCCTCACCGCAAAACTCGTAATGGCAGCGCTATGGAATCCCATGAAAAAAATTAATTTGTTTGAGTGCGGGACTAATGTGGCGTTACAGGCTAAAAGGCTTGCGGTACAGCTACACCGACAAGACTCGTAATGGCTGCATTGCTGTTTTAACGCTGAAATGACCATTTTTTCAGGGTTAAAACACAAACGCAAAACTTGTAATCTACCTGAATGTGCGCTAACCCAACACAGCGTTAGACCTAAAGCGCAAAACCTGAAGCCCGTTACGCATATTTTATATTCCAGTGTTCTTCACATAGAATAAATGTAATTTTTATTATTAAATATATATTTCTATATAGATCTGATAATGGTAATGTATAGCATGTAAAAAAGTGGAAGAGTGACGCTAAAAACAAGCTTGAAGAAGTAATGAAACTGTATATATTGGAACAGTATATACATATTTAAAGAATATACTATCTAATAAATATGTATCAGTAGCATCGGAAGGTTTATAAAAAATATATGTAATCATAAATCCATAAAAACTCTTACACAAAATATGTTGAGGTCACAACTTAAAATTATTGAACAGTATATAAACAAATAAAAAAATCCTACAAGTATACCAACAGTTACAACTTCTAACATGCAAATGGTTGTCTTAAAATAGTTTTTATAAAATAATATAATAAATGCTAAATTTAAGCATCCAAAAATTCAGAGGTGTTAACTTTTAGTTCGGTAGTCTGTATAGTTGATGAGTCACAAGAGAGTTAACTCTTAATTGGGTAGATAGTCTCCATATTTGGCAAGATGTATTAATAAATAACACAGTTATAAAGACCAAGGACTGTTATCGTGATTGTCTTATGACATAACCTTACCGGACCTCTGAATCGGTATTAGGAGTGTTAAAATCTGTTTGGTATGGTCTCCCTGTGTGTATTACCCGTTCTAACTTCTAATCGTTCTGGCGTCCTGCAGCGTACGTGTTTATTTTATTGTACACTGCCCCTTTAACTGTTTGTTTATCTATGGCAGAGATTAAACATTTTGGGGTTTAGTAAAGTTTGATAATATAAAAAAAAAATCAGCAGTTCACAATTATCTTAAGAATCACATTTCAAGAATTGTATGAGTCAGACTTCTGCATAGGAAGACAGGAAATGGGTCAGCAGGGAACTGACTTATAAATGATTAGAGAAACGGCTGGTTGCTGTAGTTACCACTATAACAGTTTATTAAACAGACTTCTTTTAAATATAGCACTAATACCTCATTCTCTCTCTCATAGCTCCTTAGTAACATTTATTTTTGTACAAACAAACTGAAATATTTCCAGTGTCATTGATGCATTCTGACCTTATGTTGTTCAGTGAGGTTATGCCTGGAATAAAACAAAAAGAAATACGATTAAATTAATAGCAGAAATATATAACAAAAAGCAATAATCAGACTGAGGGAAACTAAAGGCTTTCCCTTCCTGCAGGATTGCACAATACATTGCTATTTATATACCATAATAAATATGTAGTTAACATGCCAAATTTATACATAAATACAACAAATTGATTGTTGGCTCCTTTACTGCACAGCTGTAGAGGGCTACACTATGTGCAGAATTATATAACATTATTTTTTAGGTTACTGGCCCTTTAACAGGGCATTTAGCTCTTTTACTGCCCACCCTATCTAAATAATAATAAAAAACTTAAAAAAAAAACTTAAAACCCTAAGTCTAACCCCAGGTTGATACTCATCATTTCTGAAGTCCGGCAGAGTAGGTCCTGTTCCAGGCAGTGAAGTCTTCTTCCAAGCGGTGACCTCTTCTTTCTTCTTCCTGGAACATCCTTCGCGGAGCAGAGCTGAAAAATGAAGACCGCGGAGCTGAAGACCGGCTACCCTTGAACTGAAGACCGGCGACTGCAGAGACATGGAGCGTGGAGAATCCTCTTCTTACGATCTTCGCCGCACACTGGATAGAGAATTCAAGGTACGCGATTAAAAATGGCGTCCCTTGAATTCCTATTGGATGATTTGATTCTTCAAATTCAAATCAGCCAATAGGATGAAAGCTACTCAAATCCTATTGGCTGTTCAAATCAGCCAATAGGATGTGAGCTGCAAAAATTCTATTGACTATTCAAATCAGTAGCTTTCATCCTATTAGCTGATTTGAATTTGAAGAATCAAATCAGCCAATAGGAATTCAAGGGACATCATTTTTAATCACGTACCTTGAATTCTCTATCCAGTGTGCGGCGAAGATCGTACGAAGAGGATTCTCCACGCTCCATGGCTCCAGGGTCGCCGGTCTTCACTCCGCGGTCGTCAGTCTTCAGCTCCGCTCTGCAAAGGATGATCCAGGAAGAAGAAATAAGAGGTCGCCGCTTGGAAGAAGACTTCACCACTTGGAACAGGACCTTCTCCGCCGGAACTTCAGGAATGGTGAGTATCAACCTGGGGTTAAACTTAGGGTTTTTTAAGCTTTTTTTGTTTTTTCTTTTTATTTAAATCGGGTGGGCAGTAAAAGATCTAAAGCCCATAAAGTTAGTTTTTTTAAAAATGTATAATTTTGCTTATTTTTAAATAACATTGCTCGGATTTTCAGACTCCTAACCAAGCTCCAAAGTTTTATTTGAATACCGTCAGCTACCTTCTCCAGCTTGCTCCTGTTTGTGTAAAGGGTCTTTTCATATGCAAAAGAAGGGGGAGGGGGAGTGTCTTATTTCCCACTTGCAGTGGGCTTTCCAACTGCCTTTTCAACAGAGCTAAACTGAAAGCTTCTAAGTACGTTTTTAAACCATTTTATACTGGATTTTTATATCAGTATCTGTGCATCTTATTCTTTATAGTAGTGTCTATTACATGCAGTTATATGAAAATTAGTGTATACTGTCCCTTTAAGGGCAATACCCAACAAATGCCCTTTTCAGGGCAATGGGTAGTTTAGGGTAGTTTAGGGTATTAAGTGTTAGGTTCTTTTACTGTTAGGGGGGCTTTGCCCTGCAAAAAGCCCTTTTAAGGGCTACTGGTAATTTATTAGAGTAGGGGGTGTTTTTATTTTGGGGGGGCTTTTTTATTTTCATAGGGATTAGGTATAATTTTTTAAAATTTGGTAATGTTCTTTTTTATTTTATGTAATCTTAGATTTTTTTATTTTCTGTAATTGTAGCTTAAAGGGACAGTCTACACCAGAATTTTGATTAGACTGTCCCTTTAATTTATACTTAGTTTATTTGTATTTTTAAAGTAGTGTTAGGTTTTTTTAATTTAATAGTAACTTTAGTATTTTGTAAATTAGGTCATTTTGGTTCATTTAGGGGTTGTTAGTTTAGGGGGTGTTAGGTTAGGGGTTAGGTTTATTGTGTTGTGGGCTTTGGCGGTTTAGGGGTTAATACTTTAATAGGTTTATTGCGTTGTGGGTTAATGATGGATTAGGGGTTAATAGTTTTAATAGGTAGTTTGCGTTGTTGGGGTTGGCGGATTTAGGGGTTAATAATTTATTTATTACTAGTGGTGTGAGTTTGATGGTGGATATGGGGGTTAATAGTTTAATTAGGCTTATTGCATTGTGGGGGGTTGTCGGTTTAGGGGTTAATACTTTTTATTAGTTCCGATGTTGGTTTGATGGCGGATATAGCGGTTAATACACTTTATTAGTTATTGCAGTGGGGGATTGCGGTTGATAGGTAGATAGATATTGCGCATGTGTTAGGTGTTAGTTTATTTTTGCAGGTATTTTTCAGGAGTTACGGTGCTCCCATACTCAGCACAAGGCTTGCTACAGCTGCCTTTTATGGCGAGGTGAAAATGGAGTAAGATTTCTCCATTTTCGCCACTTAAGTCCTTGCACTGAATATTGGTTACCGATTTACGACGCGATCCCATGTTAGCTTATGTGAGTAAAAATTGCGGGCGACGGGTGAAATATACGTGCCGCATTTATATGCAGCTCTGTATCTAGGATACCAAACCCGCGGAAAAAATCCGGCGTTGACGGCTTTTGCGGGCGACGCCGCATATGGGATCGAGCCTGTGATTGCTAAGGAATGGTCTAAGCCTGGTAATTTTTTTGTTCCTTCTTCAAGGTTTAAAAAGTTGTATCCTTTGCTAGTGGCTAAATTAGAGTTTTGAGAAAAAGTCCCTAAGGTTGATGGGGCTATTTCTACTCTTGCTAAGCGTACTACTATTCCTATGGAATATAGTACCTCTTTTAAGGATCCTTTAGATAGGAAAATTAAATCTTATCTAAGAAAAGCTTATTTACATTCAGGCTATATTCTCAGACCTGCCATTTCTATGGCTGATGTTGCGGCTGCATCAACATTTTGGTTGGATAGCTTAGCACAACGGGAAAAAGATTCTGATTTACATAGCATTGTTCGTTTGCTTCAACATGCTAATCATTTTATCTGTGATGCTATTTTTGATATCATCAAGATTGATGTTAAATCTATGTCTTTAGCTATTTTAGCTAGTAGAGCTTTATGGCTCAAATCATGGATTTGCTGACATGGTATCTAAATCTAGGTTACAATCTCTATCATTCCAGGGTAATAATTTGTTTGGTTCCCAGTTGGATTCTATTATTTCCACTATTACTGGGGGGAAGGGAGTTTTTTGCCCCAAGATAAAAAGCTTCTAATCGGTTTTGTTCCTTTCATTAGAATAGAGAACAGAAAACCACTCCTTCCCCTAAGGACTCAGGCTCTAATTGGAAGCCATCTTTGAGTTGGAATAAATCCAAGCCTTATAAGAAACCAAAGCCAGCCCCCAAGACTGCATGAAGGTGCGGTCCTAAATCCAGTTCTACTGGTGGGGGCAGATTGAAATTATTTCAAGACGTTTGGGCAGGTTCCATTCAGAATCATTGGATTCAGAATATTGTCTCTCAGGGGTATCGAATAGGTTTCAGAATAAGACCTTCTGTGAGGAGATTTTTTCTCTCTCATATTCCAACAAATCCTGGGAAAGCTCAGGCCTTTCTGAAGTGTGTTTCAGATCTGGAACTTTCAGGGGTAATTGTACCAGTTTCACTTCTGGAACAGGGCCTGGGTTTTTATTCAAATCTATTTATTGTCCCGAAGAAGGAAAATTCATTCAGACCAGTTCTGGATCTGAAGTTTTTGAATCAATTTGTAAGGGTCCCAACTTTCAAGATGGTGACTATAAGGACTATTCTGCCTTTTGTTCAGCAAGGTCATTATATGTCCTTAATAGACTTACAGGATGCATATCTTCACATTCCGATTCATCCAGACCACTATCTGTTTCTGAGATTCTCTTTTCTAGACAAGCATTACAAATTTGTTGATCTTCCATTTGGCCTAGCGACAGCTCCAATTATATTTTCGAAGGTTCTCTGTGCCCTTCTATCTGTAATCAGAGAGCAGGGTATTGCTGTGTTTCCTTATTTGGTCGATATCTTGGTACTGGCTCAATATTTTCTTTTAGCAGAATCTCATACAAATTTGTGTTGTTTCTTCAAAGACATGGTTGGAGGATCAATTTGCCAAAGAGTTTCTTGATTCCTCAGACAAGGGTTACCTTTTTAGGTTTCCAGATAGAGTCAGTATCCATGACCCTGTCTTTAACAGACAAGAGACGTTTGAAGTTGGTTTCAACCTGTCTAAACCTTCAGTCTCGATGATTCCCTTCAGTGGCTGTGTGCATGGAAGTTTTAGGTCTCATGACTGCAGCATCGGACGAGATCCCCTTTGCTCATTTTCATATGAGACCTCTGCAGCTTTGCATGCTGAATCAATGGTGCAGGGATTATACTCAGATATCACAATTGATATTCTTAAATCCCAACACTGAACTCTCTCTGACTTGGTGGTTAGACCATCATCGGATTATTCAAGTGGCGTCTTTTGTTCGTCATTCCTGGACTGTGATTTCAACAGATGCAAGTCTCACAGGTTGAGGAGCTGTCTGGGGGTCTCTGACAGCACAAGGAGTTTGGAATCCTCAAGAGGCGAGGTTACCAATCAATATTTTAGAACTCTGTGCTATTTTCAGGGCTCTTCAGGTTTGGTCTCTATTAAAGAGAGAATCATTCATTCATTTTCAGACAGACAAGATCACAACTGTGGCATATGTCAATCATTAGGGTAGGACTCACAGTCCTTTAGCGATGAAAGAAGTATCTCAGATACTTTCTTGGGCGGAATCCAACTCATGTCTAATTTCTGCGATACATATCCCACGTGTAGACAATTGGGAAGCGGATTATCTCAGCCATCAGTCTTTACATCCAGGGGAGTGGTCTCTCCATCCAGATGTATTTTGTCAGATTGTTCAGATGTGGGGTCTTCCCAAAATAGATCTGATGGCTTCCCATCTAAACAAAAAGCTTCCCAGGTACCTTTCCAGGTCCAGGGATCCTCAGGCAGAGATGGGGGATGCGTTAGCAGTTCCTTGGTTTTACCAACCTTCCGCCTCTAGTTCTTCTTCCAAGGGTGATCTCCAAGATCATAATGGAACAATCGCATGTGTTTCTGATAGCACCAGCATGGCCTCTCAGGTTTTGGTATGCGGATCTTGTCCGGATGTCCAGTTGCCAACCTTGGCCACTTCCTTTAAGGCCAGACCTTCTGTCTCAAGGGCCGTTTTTCCATCAGGATCTCAAATTGCTAAATTTGAAGGTATGGAAATTGAACGCTTAGTGTTTAGTCATAGAGGTTTCTCTGACTCAGTGATTAAAACTATGCTACAGGCTCGTAAGTCTGTTTCAAAGAAGATTTATTATCAGGTTTGGAAAGCCTATATTTCATGGTGTTCTTTTCATAAAATCTCTTGGCATTTTTTTAGAATTCCTAGAATTTTACAGTTTCTTCAGGATGGTTTGGATAAAGGTTTGTCTGCAAGTACTTTGAAGGGACAAATCTCTGCTCTTTCTGTTTTATTTCATAGAAAGATTGCTAAACTTCCTGATATTCACTGTTTTGTTCAGACTTTGGTTCGTATCAAGCCTGTTATTAAATCAATCTCTCCTCCTTGGAGTCTTAGTTTGGTTTTGAAGGCTTTGCAGGCTTATTAAACTACTTTCTTGGAAAGTGTTGTTCCTTTTGGCTATCTCTTCTGCTAGAAGAGTTTCTAAATTGTCTGCTCTCTCTTGCGAGTTTCCTTTTCTGATTTTCCATCAGGATAAAGTTGTTTTGCGGACTTCGTTTAAATTTCTTCCTAAGGTTGTGAATTCTAACAACATTAGTAGGGAAATTGTTGTTCCTTCTTTGTGTCCTAATCCTAAGAATGTTCTTGAAAGATCTTTACATTCTTTAGATGTTGTAAGAGCTTTGAAATACTATATTGAAACTACTAAGGATTTCAGAAAGACTTCTAGTCTATCTGTTGTTTTCTCTGGTTCCAGGAAAGGTCAGAAAGCCTCTGCCATTTCTTTGGCATCTTGGTTAAAGCTTTTGATTCACAAGGCTTATTTGGAGGCGGGACAGTTTTCGCCTCAGAGAATTACAGTTCATTCTACTAGATCAGTTGCCACTTCTTGGGCTTTTAAGAATAAAGCTTCAGTTGATCAGATTTGCAAAGCAGCAATCTTCTTTGCATACATTTACTACATTTTACCATTTTGATGTATTTGCTTCTTCAGAAGCAGTCTTAGGTAGAAAAGTTCTTTAGGCAGCTGTCTCAGTTTGATTCTTCTGCTTATGATTTAAGTTTTTTCTTGAAATTTTTAAGAAAGACTTATTTTTTTGTTTGGATTTAATTTTCTCAGCAGAAATAGCTGTTGTTATTCTATCCCTCCCTCTCTAGTGACTCTTCTGTGAACTTGCACATCTTGGGTATTTCTATCCCATCCTCACTAGCTCATGGACTCTTGCCAATTAAATGAAAGAAAACATAATTTATGTAAGAACTTACCTGATAAAATGAATCTCTTTCATATTGGCAAGAGTCCATGAGGCCCACTCTTTTTATGGTGGTTATAATTTTTTGTACAATTATATTTCCAGTTCCCCTTTTTGTATGCTTTTTTACTCCTTATGTTTATCACCTCACTTCTTGGCTATTCGTTAAACTGAGTTGTGGGTGTGGTGGGAGGTGAATTTATAGGCATTTTGAGGTTTGGGAAACTTTGCCCCTCCTGGTAGGATTGTATATACCATATGTCACTAGCTCATGGGCTCTTGGCAATATGAAATAAATTAATTTATCAGGTAAGTTCTTACATAAATTATGTTTTTGCTTCCATGTAAGTCTGTGGAAAACCAACTGAGAAAAGACTGTTTACACTCCCTCCCACCAAAAGAAAACAACAACCTAACAAACAATACTTTATTTGGAAACCCAAAAATATCACTATACCTACTAAAAGACATATTTCCATCTTCTTCTAGATTAGAACATAATAAACTGTTGCATATTTTTTTTATAAACGTATTTTAGGCATAGTTAGCATATAGCTGGAAATAAGTACTGAATTATAAAGTTCTGTGAATAAAACTCAATGCAACTTTATGTATTCATAAGCATTGTCTCTGAAATGGGTGGTATTTATTTCCTACATATTAAAACAACAAAAACAACAACAAAATAAGGAACAAAAAAGCATTAGATTGCAGCATAATTATCTATACATATCTTTGAAACAGATTGTTTGATTAATGAAAGAAAAAAAAGTAGAAACTCACATGCCAGTTTTACATTGTTAAAGGGACATGAAACCTACATTTTTTATTTTGCGGTTTAGAAACAACATGCAATTTTAAACAACTTTCTTTTTTACTTCTATTATCTAATTTGCTTCATTCTTTTGATATCCTTTGCTGAAAAGCATATCTAGACAGGCTCAGTAGCTGCTGATTGGTCGCTGCTCATAGATGCCTTGTGTGTTTGGCTCACCCATGTGTATCACTATTTCTTCAATAAAGGATATCTAAAGAATGAAGCAAATTAAATAATAGAAGTAAATTGGAATGTTGTTTCAAATTGTATTCTCTATCTGAATCACAAATGTCTAACTTTACAGTCTCTTTAAAGGGACACTGAACCCAATTTTTTTCTTTCTTGATTCAGATAGAGCATGCAATTTTAAGCAATTTTCTAATTTACTCCTATTATCAAATTTTCTTCATTCTTTTGGTATCTTTATTTGAAATGCAAGAATGTAAGTTTAGATGCCGGCCCATTTTTGGTGACCAACCTGGGTTGTCCTTGCTAATTGGTGGATAAATTCATCCACCAATAAAAATGTGCTGTCCAGAGTGCTGAACCATAAAAAAAGCATAGATGCCTTCTTTTTCAAATAAAGCTAGCAAGAGAACGTAGAAAAATTGATAATAGGAGTAAATTAGAAAGTTACTTAAAATTGCATGCTCTATCTGAATCACAAAATAAAAAAAATGGGTTCAGTGTCCCTTTAAGCAGAAGCCAAATTTATCTTTTATTAGCCTGTGTTAAAACACAGGAGATGAGAACCCTGTTTAAATGTGGGGACATTATATTCAACTATTTTCTAACATGCATATAACAGAGCAGCATTTACATATGTTGAAATATTTTCTTGCCTGAAAAAAAATGCGAAGGAAAAGTTGTTAAGATTTCAATTCAAACTACTGCTGTAATATTGTTTTACAAATGTTTAAATGAAAATGACTTACGTTTCCTTCCCTTTGGGACTTCAAAAAATGACTCTCTCTGTCCAAAGCAGGGTTGTTCAAACCATAGCCCACAGGCTGCATCTTAGGGTCAGCAATATGTTGTGTAGCAATATGCTACTGGGATTTAGCTGAGCCAAGGACAAGAGGCATATGTGTGTAGCAACCAATTAATCAGCTAGCTCCCAGTAGTGCATTGCTGCACTTCAGCCTACTTAGGTTTTTTTGAAATTATGATTTAAAGTATTTTAATATGATATGCTATATCTGAATTATGAAAGTTTAATTCCGAGTTTCATGTCATTTTAATTAATTTATTTCATTCTTTGTGCTTTTCTTTTGAGATAAAATAACACCAACTTACACCCTGTAATTAAACGGCAATATAACAAAATATACATCACGTGAGATCATGCATATTTTGTCACAATATGCATCCATATATGTTTTCATGATTATTTAAACAGAAAGGTAATACAATTCCCACAATCTTTCATTCACACGTATTGTGCACCAATAGAAAATGTGGTGCTGTATGTGAAAAACATGTAAACATTTGTATTTTTTGTTTGCGAAAACCATACAAAATGTTTGTATCTTTATGTAAAATTAAAAAAAAAATACAAAAATGTGGAATTTGACAGTTGTTCAGATATCATGCGTGTATTTGAGCTTCCTATAGTCTTTCACACAGCTCAAGCAACCAAGATTCCAGTGTACTTCTTTATCTAAATGCAAAGATAAATTACACCATGATCTGGCACGCAGCATGATCAGGCACATTAGTAATTACAGTGAGCATTTTAAAGATTTCACTGAATAATAATGATAATAATTACTGTAAAATTGTTAACAATTTGTTTTTTGTCTGCTGAAACCTCCACTATACTGAAAATGTAAATACTGCAGTGATAAGTACAGAAAATCTATGAGAAGTTTTCATGTGCGACAACCCGACCTACGTTAAATCGCGAAACACAATGCACAAAACGCATATTTTACATTCCTTTGTTCCTCACAGCGAAAATATTGTAATTTGTATTATTAAATATACACTTACATGCCACTTTATTAGGTACACCTGTCCAATTGCTTGGTAACAGAAATTGCTAATCAGCCAATCACATGGTAGCAACTTAATGCATTTAGGCTTCGAGACGTGGTGAAGACGACTTGCTGAAGTTCAAACCAAGCATCAGAATGGAGAAGAAAGGGGATTTAAGTGACTTTGAATGTGGCATGGTTGTTGGTGCCAGATGGCTGGTCTGAGTATTTCAAAAACTGCTGATCTACTGGGATTTTCAGGCACAACCATCTCTAGGGTTTATAGAGAATGGCCTGAAAAAGAGAAAATATCCAGTGAGCGGCAGTTGTGTGGACGAAAATGCCTTGTTGATGTCAGGGGACAGAGGAGAATGGGCAGACTGGTTCGAGATGATAGAAAGGCCACAGTAATTTAAATAACCACCCGTTACAACCAATGTATGCAGAATACCATCTCTGAACACACAACACGTTGAACCTTGAAGCAGATGGGCTACAGCAGCGGAAGACCACACTGGGTGTCACTCCTTTCAGCTAAGAACAGGAAACTGAGGCAACAATTTGCACAGGCTCAATAAACCTGGACAATAGAAGATTGGAAAAACGTTGCCTGGTCTGATGAGTCTCGATTTCAGCTGTGACATTCAGATGGTAGGGTCAGAATTTGGCGTAAACAACATGAAAGAATGGATCCATCCTGCCTTGTATCAAAGGTTCAGGCTGGTGGTGGTGGTGTAATGGTGTGTTGGAAATTTTCTAGATACACTTTGGGCCCCTTAGTACCAATTGAGCATTGTTTAAATGCCACGGACTACTTGAGTTTTGTTGCTGACCATGTCCATCCCTTTATGACTACAGTGTACCCATCTTCTAATGGCTACTTCCAGCAAGATAATGCACCATGTCACAAAGCTCAAATTATCTCAAACTGATTTCTTGAACATGACAATGAATTCACTGTACTCCAATGGCCTCCACAGTCACCAGATCTCAATCCAATAGAGCACCTTTGGGATGTGGTGGAATGGAAGATTCACATCATGGCTGTGCAGCGACAAATCTGCAGCAACTACGTGATGCTATCATGTCAATATGGACCAAAATCTCTGTGGAATGTTTCCAACACCTTTTTGAATCTATGCCACAAAGAATTAAGGCTATTCTGAAGGCAAAAGGGGGTCCAAACCGGTACTAGCAAGGTGTATCTAATAAAGTGGCCGGTGAGTGTATATTTCTAAATATATCTTATACTGTTCATGTAAAATAAATATCTATACCTATATATCTTTAGGAATAGATATACAGGTATAGGTAAATATAGATATATACAGTATATAGAAATATGTATTCACAATAAAAAAGAGCATTTTCCTGAAAGTGAAGAACATTGGTATGTGAAAAGTGTACAGTAAATATACAGTAGAAAACATTAACACATGTACAAAAGAACATATATACTGTGTATATATATATATATATATATATATATATATATATATATATACATACACATATCAAAATAACAAGAGTATTGCATTGAGAAATGATACTTTTTTATTGGACTAACTATACATTTATAAGATGACAAGCTTTCGGAAGAGTACCTTTCTTTCTCAAGTCTGAAGCAATACTGACCAATTCATTGGCATTTACAGATTTTATGTTAAAACACAGGATGGCAAAAAGAACAGAAAGTGTTACAGAGGTCTGAGTGCAGGGAGAGGAGGAGGTGTCGTAGGAGACAGGCAGACAGTGTCCAGTGTAGGAGAATAGACAGGGGAAATATATTGTTTTATGTAGAAACATATATTGACATAGAGTTATATATCAACATGGAATAAATATGTATAAAGATGTGACATTATGTATACAGGGGGAATATAAGATATTCAAAAAAAGGAGAAAGGAAAGAAAGAAAAAAGGGAATAATAAAAATGACAAAAGTGTGGACATTAGGGTTGCCAGCTGCCCTTCAAAAAAAATACTGGACAGCTAGCAGATAACGGGGGGGGGGGGGATACTGATGAATAGATACATACATACACACACACTCATATATAGAGAGTATAAAAAAGGTGTGTGTGTGACAAGGTGTGTGTGTGTATATATATATATATATATATATATATATATATACATACATATATATATATATATATATATATATATATATACACACACACACATATACATACACACATATACATACACACACAAAATTACAACCCACAAAAACAATTTGATATATATATATATATATATATATATATATATACACGTAGCAAAGATGTGCACTCTCACTTTAATGCAACTGCCATGGTGCTAGTGAAACACTATATGAAGAAATGAAAGAACTTGCACTCACTGGACCTTTTAGTGTTAAATTTTACTTATCAAATATTTGATAAGTAAAATTTAACACTAAAAAGTCCAGTGAGTGCAAGTTCTTTCATTTCTTTATATATATATATATATATATATATATATATATATATATATATACACATATACAGAATCTCTTGGTGATCTGCAAATAACTGATATATATATATATATATATATATATATATATATATATATATATATATATATATATACACACACACATATACATATAGACTGCAGCACTCCAGGATTTTATTGATTTTATACCAAGCAAGCAAACACAGTATATCAAATTTGTTTTTGTGGGTAGTAATTTTGTGATAGGTGTGAAGGTGTTCTGTGCAGTGGCATGTAACACATAAACATACCTAGGGTCACTCACTACTTTTTAAATTATATTATATATTGATCTGGCAAGTAGGAGCTTATAGTCCAAGACAGTGCTTGATTACATAAAAACTAAAGACAAAACTCAGTTAAATAAAAATAGCGTAACTCTGTGTAGCCATGAATTCATTTTTCTAACAATAACCGCTTTCAATGAATGTTGAGGCCCTGTGCTGTGTGCCAAAATAAATAAAGCACAACCCAGTAACACACTCCTAAGCCCTAGATGCAACAATTCACCGGAACCCATACACAGCAAACTAACCACGTAAAAAACCCTAGCAAGGAGATAATCTTTTCATAACTTACCCAATTCAAGACTGTACAGGATGCCCACTGACAAAGTGAAGAACTCATCTCTCAAAATCTCACGCTGACTGCCTAAACTCAGTGAGATTGTTCTGCAGCTTGAGCCTGCAAGTGTTTAAACAGCAGCATGTGAGCAGTGCCGGTGCAAGGCGCGCAGATCTTCTCAAACTGATGTCAGACAGTGATTCATCAGAGTAAGCTGCGCATGCGCTCCAATTAAAAACGGCAAATCAATTCAGCCAATTAAGTAGTGGGACCAAGGCTGGTACTTGTCAGTGACAGACTGACAGTAAGTGGGTTATGCTTTAGCGTTGCAGCCAGAAGGGGTGCATGGAACACAGGCACAGGCTGCAGTAAAACCATTTTTAAAGTTAAGGGCTAAAAAAACTGACATTTAAATTGTCCGGTTTTTCTCAACTGATTTTACCGGGCAATAAACTAAAATACCGGACTGTCCGGTCTAATACCGGATACCTGGCAACCCTAGTGGACATAGGCTTACCTGTGTATCTATGCATATAGAGTGTGGAATATACAATGTAATTGACTATATGAAAGTACATTACAACATTTTTTGAATATCATGAGAACTAAGCAAATTTGATAATAGACATAAATAGTAAACTTTTTTTAAAATAATATGCTCTGTTTGGATCACAAAAGAAAATGTTTGGGTTTTGAAATCCTTTTAACCCCTTAATGACCACAGCACTTTTCCATTTTTTGTCCGTTTGGGACCAAGGCTATTTTTACATTTCTGCTGTGTTTGTGTTTAGCTGTAATTTTCCTCTTACTCATTTACTGTACCCACACATATTATATACCGTTTTTCTCGCCATTAAATGGACTTTCTAAAAATACCATTATTTTCATCATATCTTATCATTTACTATAAAAAAAATTATAAAATATGAGGAAAAAATGGAAAAAAACACACTTTTTCTAACTTTGACCCCCAAAATCTGTTACACATCTACAACCACCAAAAAACACCCATGCTAAATAGTTTCTAAATTTTGTCCTGAGTTTAGAAATACCCAATGTTTACATCTTCTTTGCTTTTTTTGTAAGTTATAGGGCCATAAATACAAATAGCACTTTGCTATTTCCAAACCATTATTTTTCAAAATTAGCGCTAGTTACATTAGAACACTAATATCTTTCAGGAATCTCTGAATATCCATTGACATGTATATATTTTTTTTTTAGTAGACATCCCAAAGTATTGATCTAGGCCCATTTTGGTATATTTCATGCCACTATTTCACCGCCAAATGCGATTAAATACAAAAAATTGTTCACTTTTTCACTAATTTTTTCACAAACTTTTGGTTTCTCACTGAAATTATTTACAAACAGCTTGTGCAATTATGGCTTAAATTATTGTAAATTATTCTCTGGGATCCCCTTTGTTCAGAAATAGCAGACATATATGGCTTTGGCGTTGCTTTTTGGTAATTAGAAGGCTGCTAAATGCCACTGCGCACTACACATATATTATGCCCAGCAGTGAAGGGGTTAATTAGGGAGCATGTAGGGAGCTTTTAGGGGTAATTTTAGCTTTAGTGTAGTGTAGTAGACAACCCAAAGTATTGATCTAGGCCAATTTTGGTATATTTCATGCCACCATTTCACCGCCAAATGCGATCAAATTAAAAAAACGTTAAATTTTTCACAATTTTAGGTTTCTCACTGAAATCATTTACAAACAGCTTGTGCAATTATGGCACAAATGGTTGTAAATGCTTCTCTGGGATTCCCTTTATTCAGAAATAGCAGACATATATTGCTTTGGCGTTGCTTTGTGGTAATAAGAAGGCCGCCAAATGCCGCTGCGCATCACACGTGTATTATGGCTAGCAGTGATGGGGTTAATTATGTAGCTTGTAGGGAGCTTGCAGGGTTAATTTTAGCTTTAGTGTAGAGCTCAGCCTCCCACCTAAAACATCAGACCCCCTAACCCCTCCCAAACAGCTCTCTTCCCTCCCCCACCCCACAATTATCCCCGCCATCTTAAGTACTGGCAGAAACTCTGCCAGTACTAAAATAAAAGCTATATTTGGGCTTTTTTTGTGTGTGGCATATTTACATATGCTGCTGTGTAGGATCCCCCCTTAGCCCCCAACCTCACTGATCCCCCACCAAACAGCTTTCTAACCCTCCCCCTCTGCCTTAATGGGCGCCATCTTGGGTACTGGCAGCTGTCTGCCAGTACCCAGTTTAGTAACAAAAAGTATGTTTTTTGTTTTTTTTATTGCCCTTTTCTGTAGTGTAGCTCCCCCCCCCCCCAAGACCAACCCCCCACCCCTTCAGGAACCCTTAGATGATCATTTTTTGTTTTTTAATATTTGTTTTTTTTTTAAACTTTTTTTTCTGCAGTGTAGCGGTTCCCTCCCGCTCCCACCCCGTGCATGCGCCCGTCAGCCGCCTGCAATAATCACTGCAATAACCGGAAAGCAGCTGGAAGCGAGCAGGATCGCTTCCAGCTGCTTTCCAGACCAAGGACGTACGCCACACGTCCTCGGTCATTAACTGTATTTTTTTGAGGACGTGTGGCTTACTTCCTTGGTCATTAAGGGGTTAATCATGTTATATTATTTGCTCTACTCCCTAATAAAGATGGCTTATTTTGCAGTACGTTGAAAATATTTCATTAAAAATAAGAATAAAACAGTTTAAAGTGATATATAAGAGTCTGTTTTGTTGTTCTAATTAAAAAAAAACACTAAACAGCGGGGTATATGTAATAGAAATAATTGCAATGTGTATTATTTATCATTTTAAAAGGAAATTACCTTTTATTTATTTATTTTTAACTTTATTTGTGCATGTTCCATTAGTACCTGTTGCAACCCCACAAGGGACCTTTGGTCTGTACAGGAAAGCAAACGATGGAGCATTTTCTTTTAATTGGAGACATGTGTACTAGTTCCATTGAGTTTCTTTTCCATGCTTTGTGGAGGCACTTTGCTGCAAAAATCATGTTGCAGTAGAACTTAAGTTTAAAACAAATGATAGCTTACTCATATCACTAAAGGCAGTGGCTATACTGGAGTTTCTAAGTGCTCATTTTGCAAGAAGACAACTAAGTATTTGGCTGTTTTTAAACAATCTGTTTTTTATGTTGACTTTTACATATTTTTTGTATTAAAAGAGCTGTTTCATGTCATGCCATGGAGTACATCTGGACATATCGTAACCCGAGCACCTGGATTACTATGGCCATAATATTAAAGGGATATTCTAATGCAAAACAATATGATATTCTCTAAATCAGTGTTTCTCAACCGTGGTCCTCAAGTACCCCCAACGGGCCAGGTTTTCATTATAGCTGAACCAGTGCAAGGGGGAAGTAAGCAGCTGATTAGTAACCATTGTTACTAACCTGCTACCCACCAGCTGATTATTTTACCTGTGCACTAGTTCAGCTATAATGAAAACCTGGCCTGTTGGGGGTAATTGAAGACCGAGGTTTAGAAACAATGCTCCAAATCATTAGAAAATGCATTACTGATAATCACTTGGTTTGGGCTTTAGCATCACAAAAAAGTTAGACACATAGGTCCTGTTTGGGAAATGTAATCTCTGCAGTTCTCGAATAGAACACAGAAGGTGAGCCAATCATGAGCTGAAGTTGCACATAGCTGCCAGTAACTGGCTGTGTACTGCTCATGCCCTTTAATTCTAGTGGCTCACAGACAAAACTTTACTTATGTGCTTAATACCTTTGGGAAGGTTAAACACATGGTATGATATTGTCAGTAATGCAAAAATGCCATTCTCTGATGAATAAGAGTGTATGTAGTATGGTGGCCATGTTCTTTCGAGGGAGATGCTCTCAATTTGATCTTTGAACCTCCGGTCTTTCTGCCAGAGGTCCAACAGCGCTTGAAACAAACTCAGAAGGCGAAGGCCAAATATAGTGCAGTACAGTCAGACAAATAGATTGTGCTAAATCCAAAACTTTATTATTATTTCAGTTATTTTTAGAGTGCCAACAGATTCTGCAGCACTAAAAACATGGATCTAATATGCAAGGTAAAAATTATGGGAGACAAAGGGATAGATGATATTAAAGTAGTGTTGGGCCACTGGCAGAGACCGGAGAATCAAAGGTCAAGCTGAAAACATCTCCCACAAACGGGCAGCACCGCCATACTACATACTAATACAGAGATGGCGAAGAAATAGCTAGGGCTGGCAACGTTTATTAATTAAAGAGCTATGGAACCTACATTTTTTTCTTTCACGATTCAGACAGAGCATTCAATTTTAAGAAACTTTATAATTTACTCTTATTATCAAATTTTCTTTGTTCACTTGGTATCTTTATTTGAAAAGCAGAAATGTAAGCTTAGGAGACAGACCATTTTTGGTTCAGCACCCTGGGTAGTGCTTGTTTATTGGTGGCTAAATGTAGCTACCAATCAGCAAGCGCTACCCAGGCTGCTGAATCAAGAAAGAGTACATTTGGGTTTTCTGTATTTCACACTATTATTGACAAGCATTTTTTGCTTTAGAATGTGCCTTTAAGGGCATAATAAACCTGCATTTGACATACACAGCAATGCATCTGAAACACAACGTATTTTCACAATGAGCTTCTATCATATTACAAAAGAAAAAATATATTTTACATGCCTGGCACTAAGTGCGCCTTTACTTGTATATTGGGTAGACGCCCATTTCATCGCTTCCAAAAATTCCATACACCATTACCAGGACTGGGAGATTTTGGCAGGAATCTGTGGTCTGGGGCAGAGTCAAGTATTGCATGTCGCAGGGTCTGGGGTGGAATCATCCTGCCAATGGGCAAGGTATGGGTGTGGTGGTTTGTGGGCATTCATATCATAGTGGAACAATACACAGTTGGGAGCTCTGGTACTTTATTTCATACAGTAAAGAAAGTATACATTTTTAAAAAACATTTGTAAAAAAATAAAAAAAAATCAGTCACTTAAAACTATGACAAAAATGCAGTATGTATCTATATACACACACACCAAGAAAACATAAATATTATATAAATGTATTAGCGTTTATACTTCTCATCATCTCCATTTTCCCACACTTCTGCTGCTGAAGGAGCTAATATTAGTTGAAATATACTGACTACTGAGCAGCCAATAGTACAGTGCGTAACAGTCTGGGTGTGTAATTTCCTTCAGGTCGTTGGCTGAGACTCAGAGCCGCACCCACACCAAGTCCTGCTGCTCATTCACTTCTCTAAATTTGTAGGAGCGATTGTTCCGTGCCCAGACTCCCAGAGGCTACAGCAGTTTTCACCACATCTGGACAGAAGGTTTGACCACGTACTTTATATATTCCTGCACGTATGGTATACAGCAGACATTTTGCATGTGTCTGTGAAAGCGATTTTCTTTATTTGTTAGACAATTGCATGTGGCGTTACACAAATACGATTTTTTTTAAATAGATGTAGATCTCACCCTGATATAGGAATGTTTGTTTATAACGATTAGTCAAATATGTTTAAACGTTATCTCAAGTTATTTCCATTTTGTTAAACCGAGAATGAGATAGGAGTCCAGTAATGTTTACATTCCCCAGGCTATAGATTTACAGCTATGGTTTGAGCTTCAGTGCTGAGGTAGTTTATTTTATTTAGTTTGTGCTGTGTTCTCTGCGTGGTCTTGCTATTTCAGTGGTGTAAATCTAGCTCTCACATAATCTAATCTATTTTATTCCATGTTAAAATAACCAAAACAAAAAAACGCTATGATTTCTTAGTAAACTCCCCATTAACCTCTTTGCTGACAGAGATCTCTGGAAAACAGATAAAACCCTCCTTTAGGTTTATATGCATATTCTTATGTTAGAAAGCAGCATGTGGGATCACACAATATTGTTTACAACTAAAATGCCTTACTATTACGTTATTTGTATGTGCACACTTCATCAGCAGAGACAGTGATGACTGGGTGTTAACTATGAGCATTGCAGATGATCTGTCTGAAAAAGTTCTCAAACAGAAAAACTATATTACTTATAGGGAAAGGGAGTGTTAGGATTACAAGGGAAAGCTTTTTATTTGAAGAGATGACATTAATCATGTTTTTTAATTAATAAGATATTCAGAGCGTTTTAATTAGAAACTAAATTCCCCTTTTTAAAACCTAATGTTTTTATTTTATGCATTTAGTATGAATAATGACTTCTACACAGTGTGTTTATTTTTCAGCTACCACAAAGGTATCAATGGATTTATACAATCCATGTATCATAACATTACCATGTGTCTTACTCTAGAATGTTAATAATTTATGTATATTTCTTTCCTAAGATATGGTGAGTCCACAAACATCATCATTTACTGTTGGGAATATCACTCCTGGCCAGCAGGAGGAAGCAAAGAGCACTACAGCCAAGCTGTTAAGCATCACTCCCCTTCCCACAACCCCCAGTCATTCTCTTTGCCTTGGTGCATGGAGGAGGTGAAACGTAAAGGTCAGAAGGCTACTGCTTCTCTTTATCTCTGGCTGAGAAGTATGATTTGTTTGGCTTATGAGACTGCTGGACAGGAGCCTCCTGAGAGAATTACGTTTCATTCCACAAGAGCTGTTTCCTCTTCTTGGGCTTTCAAAAATGATGCTTCTGTGGAACAAATTTGCAAGGCTGCAACTTGGTCTTCTCTGCATACTTTTTCTAAATTTTACAAATTTGATACTTTGCCTCGGCTGAGGCTTCTTTTGGGAGAAAGGTTCTTCAAGTGGTGGTGCCTTCTGTTTAGGTCTGCCTGTCTTGTCCCTCCCTAGTCATCTGTGTCCTCCAGCTTGGGTATTGGTTCCCAACAGTAATTGAGGACTCCGTGGACTCACCATATCTTAGGAAAGAAACCAAAATGTATGCTTACCTGATAAATTTATTTCCAGATATGGTGAGTTCACGACCCCGCCCTTTATTTTTAGACAGTTATTTTTTACTAAACCTCAGGCACCTCTACACCTTTGTGTTACTCCTTTTTTTTTTCTCCATTTCCCTTCGGTCGAATTACTGGGGGTTGTGGGAAGGGGAGTGATACTTAACAGCTTGGCTGTGGTGCTCTTTGCCTCCTCCTGCTGGCCAGGAGTGATATTCCCAACAGTAAATGATGACGTCGTGGACTCACCATATCCAGAAAGAAATACATTTATCAAATAAGCATACATTTATTTTTTTGGCTTATTACGATTTTTTTTTACTAGGAAATGATTCCATTTACCTTTGTGTTGGGAGAGGGTTCAATGGGATGTGGAGTTAGGTTAATTTGATTTACTAATATTGTCAAAAGGAAGTAAAACAAATTGAAAATGTAAATTGGTAACTGCACATTAATATATTTTCAGTGCTAAAAACAAGGTTGTTGTATTTTAAACTACTGCACAATTTAAATGTTATGATCATAGCAGGAGTTTTCTGTTTCAATAAACAGAGACAGTTACTTTTGAAGCATTTTAGTTTATAGGTGTGGTCTGTACATGAAACTGGTAATTAAGATATGAAATGTGTAATTACTGCAACAAAGGATTAAACATAACTTAAAGTGAATGTCAAGTTTGATGAATCAAATCAAACCCTATTTAAACAGGGTCACTTTCATTTATCAAACTTTACATTTCACTTGTTTTGTTAAAATACTTACCTTTTAATCTTGAAAGCCGCTTCAGCGCTTCCCCCGACTGTCGCAAGCCTCTTCATATGTAAAAAATGACGAAATCTGGCTTCCTCCAATCATGGCGTTTCCTCAGGCAATGATTCCCCTGGGGGGGAAGCTGTGATTGGAGGATGCTGTATTCTGGTCATTGCTGACGTATGAAGTGACGAGAGGCAGGAGGGGGAATCGCTGGAGTGGCTTTCAAGATTAAAAGGTAAGTATTTTAAGAAAACAAGTGAAATGTAAAGTATGATGATTGAAAGTGCCCCTGTTTTTAATAGGGTTTTAAAAAAACAGGCACTGATTCATCAAACTTGACATTTACTTTAATTAAAGGGACAGGCTACTACAGACCCCCATGGCTAATGTAGCAGGTCTTTCTCTAATTGGCTTTAAAGGGACAGTCAACTCAAATATTTTTATTGTTTAAACAGATAGATAATCCCTTTATTACCCATTCCCCAGTTTTGCATAACCATCACAGTTATATTAATACACTTTTTACCTCTGTGATTACCTTGTATCTAAGCTTTTTCTGACAGCCCCCTAAACACATTAATTTTTATTTATTATCTATTGACTTGCATTGTAGCCAATTAGTGCAGTGTCTGCCACAAGTCACGGGTGTAAGCACAATGTTATCTATATGGCTCACATGAACTAGCACTCCATTGTTGTGAAAAACTAATAAAAAAGCATGTGATAAGATGCTGTATGTAGTGGCTTAGAAACAGGCAGAAATTTATAGGTTTAAATGTTAAAAAGGATATTAAAATAACTATGTTGGTTGTGCAAAGCTGGGGAATGGGTAATAAAGAAAGGCATTGTCTTTTTAAACAATAACAATTGTTTTTGAAATCCAAACAGAACATACAATTGTAAAACATTGATAATAGGAGTAAATTAGAAAGTTGTTTAAAATTGCATGCTTTATGTGAATCGTTTAAGAACCATTTTAGGTTTTGCGTCCCTTTAAAGGTACAGTGTACTATAACATTTTCTCCTCTTTAATTTGTTCCCAGTTATCCATTTTACCTGCTGGGGTGTATTAAATTGTTAACAAATAGCTCTGTTACCTTTTATTTTGGCATTTGAAATAGCTGATTTTGTGTGGTATCCCCACCTATACCCAGTGGCAGAACTTTTTCACTTTCTGCGATGAGATCTTATCTAGTGAAAAAAAATTCTGCAGGTTATTTAGAATGAAATTCAGTTTATATTATAAATTATTTAAATAAATGATTTGATACAGAGGTGTGTGAGTGAGTGACAGTCACTAATGACAGAGAGTGTGGTAAGGTCGGATGAGCATCGGGGGAGGCGGGAGCCGCTGCAGCCAGGGCAGTGTCTGATGAATTAAGCTAATCATTTTTGTACAAAGTTAATTTAAATGATCATTACTAATTAAACAGATCGTTTAGTTAATGATGATCATTTATACTAAGTTACAAAGTTACAATCTGCACTGTGGCCACGGATTAAGAAAACAGTATTTGGGTTCTGAGCCATAGAGCTTTCTTATGCTCTACAGTCTACAACAAGTATCGCGCAGGCTCTATGAGAAAGGAGGGACAGAACTAGCGCTGCATGCAGAAGCTGAGCCGTGTTAGTGTCCATATGATGTCAGTCCTCCTGCCTGCTGTAATACTGACACGCTGTGCTGAGCAGATGGCTACTAGCAACATTGCAGCTTTACCAGTGTTTGTAGCATCAGTTCAGACCCAGGCTTTTCAAAGAATGTGCTGATGCTTTTCTTCCCTCCCCTAACTTCACTTGCTTAGTGCAGAGAGCTGTCAGTTACAGTGAGACAGCACAGTGCTACCGGGTCTTAGCAGACAGGAGTGACATGAGATGGCTCTTGAAGCTCAGTCCCTGCATCCAGCGTGAGTGCTTTTTACCTGTCTAACACAGAGCTGTCTCTGAGATCTCTCCCATCTCCCCTCCAGCTTTGAATCAACATCTCTCTCCTCCCTCTTGTTGACTCCTCCTCTTCTCTCTGCCTATCCAGAAGGTAGCAGACACAAAATCCGGAGTAAAGCCTGGTAAGGGTCACTTTCACATAGGGTTGCCACCTCTGCCATGTTTTCCTGGACACTTATGAGTTACACATGCTGCAGGGTGTGCAGGGAGGAACATGTATTGTGTTGCTGGACAGCACAAAAATAGTGACCCTAGACAGAACTATTCATGTTCCTCCCTGCATGCCCTGCAGCATGTGTAACTCATAAGTGTCCAGGAAAACATGGCTGAGATAGCAACCCTACTTTCACATGTAAGGGGATAGCAGGCTTAAATATGCACTATGCTTTAAATGTAGGTATTGCATTTTGCTTCTTTATTGACTTGGGGAATGCCCCCTTTTCACCCACACCCCTACCACCTGTTATCTACTGTGTGTTGCCTTTATTTATTATTTCTGTTTTGTGAGGTGAAGCAGCTGAACACTCCCAGATCCATATGCAGACACTAATGAGCTTTTCAAGCTGTGTCTCCTAGTTCTACATATAATAAGGGGATAGAGAGTTCTGTAGGTGCTATGTTGGCTGTGATGAAAAGGGTTAACTAGAGGTGCTGTGTTTAAAGGTTTTATATATATACTCAAATAACAAAGTATTGCAGTATGCAGTGATACCTTTTTTATTGGACTAACATAATATTTAAAAGACAAGCTTTCGAGAGTTTTCCTCCCTTCCTCAGGTCTGAAGCAATACTGATCATTCTGATATAGATACACATCACATACAACAAATGGGAGGGAGGGAGGGGGGTGAGAGGGGGGTCATAAAAAGCAGAGTATGTGTCTGAAGGAGAAAATAGCTGAGAATAGCCAGAAAGAGTAAATAAACAGAGGAGAGTAAATAGGCAAGATGAGAGGAAAAACAAAAGGAAAAATAAACCAATATAGGACAATAAGATGAGAGATTATAGAAAGTTATGGTAGTGTGTGAGAAAGCCAGAGTCTACATTAAGTCCTTCATTTCTGGTATTGAAATGTGTGATCATTTTCATCTCAAACGTCTTTTGTTCATGAGTCTTTGAAATTCCCTTTAAGAACTTTAATCTTGAGGGTAAGGATGGAGTGACCAGTCTGGGTGAAGTGATGACCAACAGGGGTACAATATTCATTTTCCTTGTGGTTTTTGATCGAGTGTCTGTGTAGATTCATTCTGAGATGCAGCTTTAGGCCAGTTTCTCCAATGTAGCAAACTACGTGCTGCATTTTCTGCGATGGTTTCTCAGATCACAGCATGTTCTGCCATGGGGCATCTATATTGAAAATTTCAATACAAAAAGTATTGGCTAAAGAAAATAGTGAGCAGAAGAAATTATGCTCATGTAGGAGAGATAAGTAATAAAATGTTAATTTCCAATTGTTTTCTGTATTGTGAGTTGGTATACATATAGAGATAAGACAATGAAGCATGTGTGTGTATTAAAAGTAGAAAAATAAGGGGATCTGATTTCCCTGCAAGCTCAGACCATTTTTATGGGCTGTGCTATATTAGAACAACATAAGCTATTTAATTTACAAAACTAAACATAAATGTGAAATTTCTCCTTATACTTTGCAACTATTGTTCTTGAATACCTTACATATACAACTTTGGTTGTAGATTGTGTGTACATAAATAGCATGGAGTGCTAAAGGGTGTATACTAAAGTCTCAATTTTCTATATCTGTTTATAGTAACGTACAAAGGGGAATAGGAAGAGAGTTGATGAGAGATAGGATTGATTGTTTCAAGGAAGGAAGGAAAATTAAGTAAAGGAGAAGCGTATAAATGACAGCTTGTCTGAAATCTAAGAAAGTTAGTAACCATTGAAATACATCTTATTACTTTACTTTGACACAGTAAGCAGTACCATTGACACACCACCCATATTGAATAAGGAAATCAATATTTTTCTCAAGGTGTGTGTATATATATACACACACACACATTTTTGGCAAATTTGTGAGTGCAGTAAGGTGCAGTTATCAAATGGGGCAGCATATTGTATCTTGCACTGGCCAGGACTGATTAAGCAGTGGGTTCCAACAATCCAAAGGAAACCTGGTTCCACCATTTGTCCTGATGGTGAATTTAGCTCTAACTTTTTTACCAAACCTAGAAATTATTTTCAGCGAAAGGTGCTGCTAATCAAACATCCTTATGTGTTTATTCTCTATTTATTTAAGAGGTTAATAAAAATGTATAACACACTATCTATATAGAATGACATCTACGTATCTTGTAAGATGGAAAAAAAACTAGCTCTATTGAAAGTAGTCTGTGGTATATGAAAGTATAGTATATAAAAGGACACAAGTTCATCGTGCCCACATATATTGTTTTTAATGAGGAAGCATGAGGTTGTTATTAGTTACTAGAGTCAGTGTGGTAATAGTGCAGCATTAAAACAGAGTGATCTATGCAGAGAAACAAAAAGCTTGACATTGGCTACTCCCGGAACAACTTTTATGTCTGATGACGATTGTCTGTGGCCGCTGATTGGCTGAACGGGCCCCGTGACCTGACGTCTCCACGCACTGCAGTGTTTGTCTGTCGGGCGACCTAAAGTCCCGTCCCGCTCTACTAGGCATCCTCATATGCCGCTATCCTTGTGAGTATATCACATTACGTGTCGTCTCATTGTGTGTCATTCCTGGTTGGTACGATACTGTCCCATGAGGCGCCTCTTTTTCTCTCTTTGATTATACAGGCATCCACCATTACTATACAAGAGTGCTGCCTGCTTCTCTGGAAGACTCTGGGAACATCTACTACTTGAACGTCTTTATGAACTTTGCGCACCTCATATAGAGACTTTTTCCACTCTATACTTATTGTTGTCTGATAAAAACATGTGTCTGCATTAAAGTCTATGGAGAATTGTTTGTTACCACCAGTTTCCACAATTTACCACCTCAATACAAATGAACCCTTATTTTTTTTAGATTGACATTCAACACTTTTTTGCTTCTATGTAAAAGAAAAATGACTTTGTCCCACACTTCCTAGAAAGGCCAAAAAGCAAAGTCTGTAAACTAGGTTTTCAAAATGTTGCAAATTGTCTAAACCAGTTGACTGAGTGGCAGCATTTGCAGGTTGCTAAATTTGCTTTTTGCATATGGCTCTGTTCTTGCAATCTCTAGCCTGCTCCCAGCTGGGTTGTCAATTAGAGGCTGGACCATTATTGTCAGTGGCAGTGTTTACCTGAAATGCTTGGGCATATTGACCTATGATTGGCTGTAGTTCCCGCAGCCTTTTTGTGAAAAATAAAAAAAGACAAAAAAACGTGACTTACAGCAGTCTGTTTAATTTAAATTATGCAGAAAGAAATTATGCATTTTTTGCATAATTTTCTGTACTGCAATTTTTTAAAGAAATTTGAAGTGATGCATTAAAGTTAAATTATAATTTCAGTGTTCCTTTAAAGGGATGTTAAATATTTTGAGATTGTGATATAAAAAGTTTAATTGTGTGTAGTAACATAACTTTGCAATGTACTTTATTTATTAGGTCTCACTTTCTTGTAATTTGAGACTGACCATTATAGGTTTTACCAATTCTGGGAATTGGAAGTGCACACAGCAGACCTTAGCAGCCTAACCATTGGCCTCAACAGGGCACTTTAGATAGCAAAATGACAGTACTAGGGCAGTCAGTAGTGGAGTGGAGTGAACATGTTTTATGGTTTCAAAGCTATTTATATGGTTGTAAAATCGAAATTCATTTTTGCTTTAGATATAAAATATGAGGTCTACAAGGGCGGTCTCTAAGGTCTGCATGTGCTTCCCAGTTCC